>NW_004955450.1:1285682-1293225 GCF_000276665.1 Chinchilla lanigera | reverse complement strand
AAAAAAAAAAAAATGCCATCTGTGTACACTGTCTAGAATTTCTGTCTACAGCCCCATCTTTTCCTCTGAAGCCCAGATGTGTGTATCCAGCAGCCTGTTTGACATTTTCAATTAGATCCCTAATAGAGTGTAAAATTTAACATGATTGAGACAGAACTCTTCATTTCTCCCACTTAAGATCTGCTCCTCGTCAATCTCCACCTCAGTAAATGGCAATTTCACCCTTATGGTTGTTCAGCCTAAAAATCTTAAAGTCAATTTTAACTCTTTTTTTCTCGCACCTCATACCCAACCCATCAGCAAATCCCATTGGCTCTACCTTCAAACTATGTCATCCAGAATATAACCACTTGCCCCCATATCCACCGACAGCACCCTATCCAAGCCTTCTACATTTGTGCAGGCCACCGAATCTCCCGGCTATTCTCTTTTTTCTTTCCTACATCCTGAAATCTTCCCCCATATAGCCACCACATCACGTCATGTCATCCTTCTGCCCTCAACACCCTAAAGGTGTCCTTTTCATAAATACTAAGAAATTCAAGTTCTCACTGTGGTCAACAAGGCCCGTTCTAGTTTTATCTCCTATCCCCTTAATTCCAGCATTCTAATTGCACAGGCCTCTTTACTGGCCTCAGCAAGTTACTAAACTGACAATATAAGACACGAAAGCTTACTATAAAATATAACACAAAGAGATGATTTGAGACATCAGAAACATAGTGTATGTATGCGAGTGCACAGCTGTAAAGGAGTCCTGTGTTTAATGGGTACAAAGTTTCAGTTTTGCACAATGAAAAGGGCTCTGGATATGGACGGTGGTGATAGTTGCATAATAATGTGTATGTTAAATACTGAATTTAATACTACTGAATTATACACTTATAATGGTAGAGTTTGTTATATGTATTTTATCACAATTAAAGATAATTTAAAATCATTTAGGCATATATCTAAAATAAGTCTGAAGGACAAACACAAGAATGGCTAATGGTTTATTTATAGGTAGTAGGATTACAGACAATCTTGTTACAAGAGTATTTCTAATTCGTCTATTTTCTTATGTGCCATTTTAATATGTTATGTAATAAAAATACATATAAAGTGGCATTTGAAACCTATACCTAGTATGGCAGTAATATTTGACTACATACAAAATTCAGAAGTACACTGTATCACCAGCTATGGGCCATTGAGTGTGGTCAATTTCAAGGGACCCATCTCCACAGCACCTGGACAAAAGGCCTTTAATCTAAATACAGGAGCACTCAGGAACTTAAATATAGACTCAGTTGAAAATCCAGATGCTACCTGTCTGACACAGGCCAATCATACCACGATGAACAAGGTGTCATAAAATTCTATCTTTCTAAGGTGTCATTTGATAATGTGGCATCTCTTGACATAGACCAAGCTACAGAGCTGCCTATGGTATATAATTAAGGGTTTCAGATACACTGAGGATTTCTCCTGCCAAATGCCATTCATCTATGCTTGACTCTTCCAAAAAATATATAACCAAAGTGCAATTTGTAAAGTTACTCCACAGTGTGAATTATTTTTTCCTGCCACTTTAAGGCTCTGCAAGCTTTGAGGAGTAGATCAATTATTCTGGTGACCAAACCGCAAAGCCCAGTCTCATCACCAGATAGGAGACAATGTCAGGACCCAGGAAAGCAAAGTCACACTCCTAGTTTGTGAGAGAGCTAAGACTATCTCCAGAAATCTCAATCCCTTCATCTAGTGCTTAAAAACTTAGAATGCAGTGGCAATAAAGTGAATATTGCAATAAAGCAAGTTATAAGAATTTTCAGTTTCCCAATAATGTTTATACCATACTGTAGTCTATTAGTTGCACAATACATTACATAGATATATTCTATTATACAATATACATATAACACAATCTACAAATCTTAATTTAAAATACTATATTGCTTTTAAAAAGTTAATGATCATCTGAGTATTGGTGCCAGTATACTTGCTGCATGCAGGGCTGCTATTAACCTTCAATTTGTAAAATAAAAAAATGAAGTTATCTGTGACATACAACATAGCAGTGTACAATCAAAGTATGCTTGTCTTGTCTTTGGAAAAGGAAAGGAACCAGTAACAGTCTGAATGTAGCTACAACCAGAAATGGCTTTATCCCTCTGCCTCTGTCTTCAAACTGGCCCTGCTGGTACCCTTCATCCTGACCTTTGGGACAGACTTTGACAGTATCTATAGCTTTCCCATTACAATTTCAAGAACCACTTCACTTGAAGCTAATTTTCAGGTGTTTAAAAAAAAAACTTTCAATCTGGTCTAACTCAAATCTTCAACTTCCTCTCTGGCTCGAAGCTCCTCTGGTCCTGGCTTGGATGGACCCAAAGGCTAAATGGCCCACAGGCCACAGCTCTGGGGTTTCTGGAGGCCTTGCATGCATCTCCAGAGGGTCTGAGCCAGGGGCTCTTGGAGCTCCCTCCCCTGTATTGGGAGAGAGGGGGACAGGCCATCTTGTTCCCCTACACTCTGTCCAGGGAACCAACTCTCCTCTATGTCTAGTCTTCCCTCACACAGGCTCCCAGTGGGCAGTGACCTAATCACTGCAACCCTTTTCATAAGTTTTGGGGAGTTGTGCTAGCTGTGCCTCAGAAGGTGGAACTACTTACCACTGGACATCTTCACAGCACACTGTGAGAGGTACCCTGAATATGGTGGTGCAAGGAGACATTTCTCCCTCCAAGAAAGAGGGAGAGTGGCAGGAGGGATTCTGGGGAGAGGAGATCTGCCATGGACTGGTGGAAGGGAGGGCTGCCCCAAGACCACCCCTTCACCCTGTGGACTGTCAGGGAAGACCCTGAGTGTAGCTTCCTTCCAGGGACCAGCCCTTCTTTCCTCTGTCCACTGACAGAGCCCTTCCTTCCTTCCAGGGCCTGGTGTCCCCATCTGTAACATGGGGGGATGATAACTATTTTTCATTTGGACGGCCTACTGCTGGAACGCCCCTCCTTTTAGAGGAATCTTAAGTAGGTGGCTGGCAAGTTGCCCTGTCCCCAACTCTGGAAGCTCCAGGAGAGGAGGCCTGCTATGTAGCCACAGCATGGGAATGTGGCCCGGGCTTACCAAAACCTGTGGGTGCAGAAGTCTCACTGTAGTGGGATGAGAGATCTCAAGGTATGGCAGCACTGTGGGCCTGGTGCCCAGGGTGTTCCTGTGGCTGGGCCACTATGCTTCTTTTCTGAGCTGTCTCTCCAACATCTTACAATTCTGCAGAAAGGCCACGTTCTGTCATGAATATGTTGGTTTATCTTACAACCTCCATGTCAATCCCTTTCTTCCCTGTCTCCCTCTATGCTGTGGTCCAGCAAGTAAAGTACTTGAATTCTCAAACTCAGCTGTGGCTAAGAACTGGTCATGTGATGTGGTTCTGATTAAAGACATAAAAAATATATTCCTTTTTCAAATATGAGTTAAAATTTCCACTGTGTCTCACTTCTCGGCCTTTTGGCTAAGATCAAGTGTAAAATTTCTACTGAGTGTGAAGTATAGTACTAAACGCTTACGATACTTTTCAAAGCATAAATCCCAGCTGATGTCCTTGAGTAATTTGGTGGAGGGAGATGGGCTCCTTGCCCCAGGGATGGTGGTTTAGGTTACAATCCCTTGCATTCCTGCCAGGGAAAGAGAGGCTAAGTAGGAAGGGACTAGGGTACCCTGTGGGGACTGCAGGGATAAAGGCTCAGAAGTGAGCACACACTGGGAAAGGATGGGGACTAATGGGAGCTCCATCTTAGAAGCCCTGACCACGAGGAGTTGTTGGATTTATTGGAAAGATACAGGGGCATCTAAACAGGAAGTCACAATGCTCAAAGGTGACATTTAGTTCCTCCTCTCCCCACTTCACTGATGAGGAAATGGGGGCACAGCAGGTTGAATGGTTTAATGTTACAGTTAGCCCATGCTAGCACCCACTAGGCTGCTTTCTGGCAAAGGCAGGAAAAGTGAGAGGGCAGAAGAGAGACAGATACAATGGGAAGGAACTGCCAAGAGAGCATTTCAAGGAGTGGAAGAGTCGAAGGGTCAGATGCTGCTGAGCCATCAGGAACGAAATCTGAGAGACAGCCACTGGATTTGTGATGAGGCGGTCACTGATGACCTTTGCGAGTTGTGTTTCAGTAGAGGGGTGGGGACGAACATTCCTTGCAGAGCACAAAGTCGGGAGTGATATCAGATAGAGCCCTTGGGAGCCATCAGCAGTGAAAAGACTGGGAGAGATGGAGAAAAATTTTCAAGCTTTTCTTCTGAGGTTCTCCCAAAATAATGGAATATTTTCTTTATTTGAGGGATTGTAATATTTCTTCCCCTTCCTTTGTCTTGATGGACAAAAATAATGAATTTTAGCAATCCTCGTAAGGAGACTTAGAATCACAGAAGCTGTTGTTTTTTTGTTTTTTCTTTTTTTAAGTGCTGTGTTACATTCAGGTAAAATGCAAAGATTTTACTATTTGGAGAGAAACTTTTAAGGAGAAAGGTTGGGAGAGATTACGCATTGCACTGGCTGGACACAACAGCAGTTCTGTCACTCCAGTGAGGTAGTGAGAGGACCCTGGATGAGATAACTTCCTCAGTCTTGTGCTGAGCCAAAGGAAAGTGGCTAAAAGTATTGCATGCATTATGGCCTGATGTGGAATCTAGCTAGCGCTCCTCAATACCTCGGTTGAAAACACAAAACTTATAAAAACTCTTTGGTTAATGAGCAGTGGGACCTGGAGTTAGGGACTTCCTCCTAGCTCCTAGGTGATCCCTATTACACATCAAAAGCAGTTTTAGGGAGGCTGTATTTTATGAAGGCACAATTCCACTGATGGCAGATAGTTCAGACTATGGAGGGCAGCAATTTAATTAGAGCCACCAGGAGAATGGGAAGGGGAGAGGAGAGAGGGGGAAAGGAAGAGGAAGTAAGGGAGAGGAGGGAGAGGAGGGGAGGACGAAGAGGGAGGAGGCTGCTCTGTGCCTCTGGAGCAGTTCTGCCAAGACTTCCTACGACTTAGTTCTCTTTGGTGTTCCAGTGTAGTCCTGTCTGAAGTTCTAAGATTGAATTAGTCCCCAAAGTCCCTATGATTTTGCTGCAGCCCGACACTATTGCAAACTACAGATGTATAGATGTGGGGACAGGGTCTGGGACTGCTTGGGCTAAAGGAACCTCAGGCTGTGGTGCTCTTGGTGACTGCTTACAGCCCAGGTCGGGGCTCACACAGGTGCTGAAACTTTAGGAAACCCACCAAGCCACTGTGGGCAGTGAGCGATTAACCCACCTGGGTGAAAAACCACAGAAGAAACCACGGCTTCATTTTCTTCCTTCCTACCCAGGCCGCTGGGAAAGCTGGCGGCGCAGCAGCAATCTGGAGTCTCCCCCTTTGGTTTTTCAAATACATCATGCACTCTGAGTAGGGGCTGTTCTTCACTACCACCTCTTCTCCATCTACCCTAATTCTAGGTGACTTTCTTTCCACCTTTCTACCTGGGAGGTGACTCCCACCCCAATACTGGTCAGAAAGTAGGATCATCTTCCCGGCTGTCCTCCACTTTCCTTAATGTTGCCCCCAAATGACACATAAAGCCTTTCACCACTTGCTGCAGGTTAACAGTTAGGGCTAATAAAGTAGGCGGCATGGGATTCACGGGCTGGAAGGATTTAGGATGATACAGTGACTGTCAGTTCTTACAATGTGGTGGTGGCAAGCAAAGCCCCTGTTTTGGGGGCTCTTATTCTATGGGGTATGTGGGTAAGGAACTAAGGGATGCCCAAATGCAGCACGATGGACACAGCAAGGCAGCAGGGGGGCCAGGAACAGATGGGGGGGGGCTCTGAAAGGTGTGGTTAGATCTCAAGCCAAGCCTATAGGAGGAATGGGAACAAACCATGCAGACATACGCAGGAAGAGCATCCTGGGAGAAACCCACTAGTGCTAAGCCCTTGAGGCAGGGGACAGCAAGGAGGCCAGGGAGGAGGAAGCAGAATAGGATGAGAGGCCAGGGAACTCGAGGAGAATGTGTCCTCCGGCAATCAGGGCAGCAAAAGGGACAGAGCTGGAGTCTGAGCCACGCTGACCTGGACTCTCAGCTCTGCTCTGGCATTGGGTCTTCCTCTCCTCATCTATAAACAACTGGCCACAAAGGCTCACTGCAAAGGGTGTGGAATGTGACACTGCCTCCCACAGAACACAGCACATGCCCCGCCCTATCCACCACCACCAGTCTCTCTCTTTTTGCCTGGTTACAGGGCTCTTCTTACCTAGTACCCATTGTGGTGGAATAAAAAGTATCTAAAGCAGGATATTTCTAGCCCTTCAAAAGGTCCAGTATGCATTACACCAAGTGCAAGAACAGCCTTCATCTAGGTATAGGACAGTACCATTGGCAAGCAGTAACATTTTAATTTCTGTGTTAAAAAATCTGGAGGAATCCACATTGCACTGCTCATGGTGGTCATTGCTGAAGGCTAAGGTTACCAAAGATTTTGACCACTGACTTTCAACTTTTTATAATTTTGAAATGTTTGAAGATTCTACAAGGAGTGCACACTATGTTCGCAAGCAGAAATCACAACACAGGCTCGTGTGGATGCAGGAGAATTGACCTGCTAGCCCTGTCTGGTATCAGTACTGTGTAGCCTCCATCCCATACCTCACTGAAGGCACCTAGTGTGATTAACTGTGAGAATTTTACAGCTCTTCTGTGGGGAGGCTGGGCAGAGAGAGGTCCAAAGGCAGAGTGAAGGCGCTCAGATGACACCCAGACCCAAGGAGAAGGTCTTGAGAGGAATAAAGCCTGAGATGGCCTTTGGCCATCATCTACACACTCCAGTGGATTCTGTTTAGAAGGGGACAGAAAGTGAACCACTCTAAATATTATGAAAATTTGCCCTGGCTACCACCAAGAAGCAAAACAGAAACTGATGAAAATTGGGTATTTCAAAGTAAGCTGACTGTGAACTTCTTTTGTGATGTGAGACTGTCAACGTTGAAAAAACAATTTTTTTTTTTTGGAGACAGTGTCTTGCTATGTAGTTCAGCCTGGCCTCAAACTTACTATGTAGGCCAGGCTGGCCTTGAACTCACAGCAATCCTCCTGCCTCAGCCTCCCAAGTATTGGGATTATACGCATACACCACCATGCTCAGCCTCAAAATTTCATTTTAATGAATACTAAATTAAGGAATACTATTAGAAAAACTACATTTCACAGCTAAGTAGGTTGTAAGGATAGCCAAGGTAACACAGATATCCCTATACCCACAGTCTTACTCAATGGATCAAAATGTACATTATAACCAGTGAGTTCTATAGCTTAGAAAACTTTTAAGTTCTCTCTCCCCCACCAAAAAAAAAACAAAAAAAAAAAACAAAAAAAAAACACTCTCGTTGAAAGGAATAAAAAATCAGATCACTATACTTTTTTTTTTTTTTTTTTTTTTTTTTTTGAAGGAGTTCTCCAGGTGCTTCAAGGGCCTAACTCTCCCACAACTCTTTTCCCCACTTCGTTGGGGGTTCCCTCA
>NW_004955450.1:1283004-1285582 GCF_000276665.1 Chinchilla lanigera | reverse complement strand
TTGAAAGGAATAAAAAATAATGCTTAAGCATCCATAATGGCCCATACAGCTTTTCCCAGTTTAAAAATACATTTCAAGGGGAAAATGTACATTTTTACATTCCCTGATTTGGCCTTTGTACCAAAAGGGGTGCCTGGCTCTATGTTAAATGAAACCCTGCTGGAAGGGGAGGCAGTAGACTAGTCCGTCTCTCACCTGCGATTTTATGACATTCCCGACTGGAGGGGAGCGTGATGCTTCCCACAGGAAAACTCACCCTCTTCCCGGGGAATCAGGCAACACTTCTCTTTCCTTTCTGCTCCATTCCCGGTACTGCACCATCAGGATTCCACTTGAGTTTATCTGATCATAGGCTGGAAATCCCCAGGGCAGAAAAATTCCACCTCAGCATTTCCATAAGCACTGGCTAATGCACTCTTCCACAACTGAGTGTGTCCCAGTTGCTCTAAAAGCAGTCACATTGCCCAAGGAAGAACCCAGAGCTTGTAGAATTTGCGAAAGACAATCTTATATTTCCTACCTAATAGTACTCATCAATTGATAATTAAAAGCTATAATTTCAATAGGATGCAATTTTCAAATAATTCCTTGTGCTGTATTCACCTGTGTTATACTTTTCTTTCTTTTTCTTAAAATACAGAATGCTTCATGAATTTGTACGTCATCCTTGTGCAGGGGTCATGCTAATCTCTGTATCATTCCAATTTTAGGATATGTGTTGCTGAAGGGAGCAAACCTATGATATACCTTCCTCACCACTATCTCAACATCAGGAAAATGTAACACAACCCAAAGCCTGCCTTATAATAATCTATTTGCCCAAAAATACACATCCATAGTTGAATGCACACACTCCAATAAATTTGGATGAACAACTGATACAATTGTAGAGAGATGAGATTGTGGTCCATGGCTGGTCTGAATTCTTTCACCCCATTAAGGCACATACACAAAAGTGTGATGTTTGTTGCGATGACTGGCAGGGAACCAGGAAAGTTCATGTAGGAGAGTTCAACAGAAGGATGTCTTAGACCCCATTTTTAAAAAATAGGTTGAGTGCCCTCTCATCAAAAAAATTTCACATGGGCCCATTATGAAACAACAGTTTTCCTTAGTGGAAAATCACAAAAAAGTTGGTGTGGAATCTACTAAAAGGAAAACCAGATCCAAGCTGGTGTGCTCACGCATAAGCTTGCACACTAGGGTTAAAGATTGTCCTCCCTCCTCCCTTTCCCCCATCCCAATAATCAGATGCAGTTGAGGCTGCATCCTTGCCTTTCCCTGACAATGTGACCTTGGGCAAGTCAGTTAACCTTTCTGTTTTAGCATCCTCATCTTCAGCATGGTGGTAACAGGCTGTGGTGAAGACTCAGGCAGATCGTGTGCAAACAGCTTTAACTCAGCACCTGGTATACATGAGCGCCTTCATCTTTACATGTCGCACTATGATCCAGCCCTCATACTCCAACATCTTGTAATAGCCATTTGCTTCTATGCCTCTAGCTTTTACTGTTCTTTCCACCACATTATTGGGGGGAAGAAACAGGTAAGCAATTATATACATCGCACTTTTCTGTTGATCAAAGTAAAGTGAACAGCAGGAGAAGTAGACAACACATACTTCAGAAATTCAGTCCTTAGGATTCGATGTTACAGGTATGCATATGGAACACAAACATCGTATTATTTCAGCCTATGGTATCTGAAGCATCACATCATAGATTTTATTTTAAAAGTAACAAAAGTTAAGCAGCATTAAAAAGGATAGAATGTCCCCACATGGGCCTATTGCTCTGTCAGTATTGGGGACTGCGAATCGGGATGGGATATGGGGCTATCCTGGGGTCTGACTTCCAACAGGTGGCTAGTTTTAGTCATCTTCAAATGCAAAATCTTAATGAGTTTGAGTATGCAGATCTCGGGGATTTTGTTCAAGGCCTCACCTGGGAATCCAGAGAAGCAAATCTCTGGGTTTAAGCCTCCCTGGCAAGTTAGAAAGCAGGGATCTGTCTGCAGCTTGCACCTGTCTCTTGAACAAGGTTCTGGCCTGACCGTGAAAACCCACTGTCCTTCCCAGCCAGCTCAGCTTGCCCTGCCGCTCGGCGCTCCCGCCAGCCAGGGAACCCAACAGGACGGGAAGATCCCCGGAGTGCGGGGTTTCCATCTCTCCAAGGCGTCTGAAAACCGAAAACCGAACACAGGCGCCTGCTTGCCCTACTGCAATGGGATTCCCCAGCAGCACCCCACCTCCAGCTTGCATGATTTATTAATAAATGCAAGATGGCACACGGAGGCAAAGCAAGGGAGGCATCTGCAGCTGGGCCCGACCCAGGGCAGTTTGCAAAAATAAATAAGAAGCATGTGACCAGCAGTGGGTCCCAGGGCTGGACCGAAGCCCCGGGCTGCCCCGCGCACGCACCCTGCCGGCTCCGGGCAGGGGATGAAGGTCAGGGCCAAACCCCGTCCCGGGCGTGCACCCAGCACCCTGTACCCGGCAGGGACACTTACCTGCTGCAGCAGGCGTCCGCTGCGCCCAGGCTGGCCCGCTCCTCGCTGCCTCCGCCCCCCGCCCGCCTGC
>NW_004955450.1:1275760-1282818 GCF_000276665.1 Chinchilla lanigera | reverse complement strand
GTGAGGGGAGAAATGTGGGAACGCGGGGCGGACGCAGCGTGAGGAGGGGGAGGCGGTGGGGACGACTTGCGTGGGGGCCACCCGGGCTTCGGACTCCCGTCACGGCCCCCCGCGTGGCCTCGGCGCCTCACCGTCCCTCGCGGGTCCCCTCTGAAGTCAGAACCCGAGACCCGGCCCGGCCGGGAGGAAACACCTGTCCTCACCTCCCGGAGGTGTCCCTCAGGACCGCTGCAGGACAGAGTTCCCCACCTCAGCAGACCCCAGACGTTCCCCCGGGAACCCCGTGACACACTCCTGACGCGGACGATGCGTGGCCGCGCGTCACGGGGTGGACCTGCCCCTGAGGGCTGTTCCAGGGCCGGGTCCCCGGTGGGCGTGGGGTCGCACCTGGACACCACCGCACGCGGTCTCCGGGGCTGAAGTCCTCGCACGTGAAAGCATAGCTCTTCCCTCTGTATCAGGTGCTGGATTCCGGGTAGCCTTTGCGATTTGTGATGACAATAGAGCCAATTCGTGCTGAAATAGGGCCATTTTCCTAAGGGGTCCTGGCCTTTTCATGGTATGTGAGGTGCTTGAAAGGTTTGGAAACCCTTAGTTTCCAGGGGGCTAGGGCGCTCCTGACAGCCTTGATTTCTGGTCCTCACACCTAAAGTGTTTTGGCTGTGTTAGGCTGAGTGGACTCCCCCTAATGCACCTTTATCTTTCTTGGCTGCTCTTCCCACTGTGACCTTTCTAGTGAAATGATGGAATTAGGGCTGAGAACATCAAAACCCCAGGTTGTCGAACTGCCATGGGGGTTTGGACCATATTTTTCTTAGGCATATGAATATCTAAGTAGGGAGTATTTAATTTTGGCAAACTTGGAGGAAAAATATAGTTGTTTCTTCAAGCTTTGCCCTACCTCCCCTTTCAGCATTTCTTAACCAACTCTAATCTTTAAAAGGTGGAATTTCAGAGGTAAAAAGCTCTTGGAGGAGGTATTTGTAAAAGTTGCCTGATTTGACAGGATATTTCTTCTACATCCATAGAAGGAAGACTTATGCACTGGAAAAGGGAAAGAAGGGATGGGTCAAGAAAACAATGTGGGATGCATAGGATGGGAAGCATAGTTTTCTGACAGGTGGTGGCAGCATTTTGACAACACTTGATAGCTTTGGCCTTGCTGGCCCAAGTTATTATTTCATCCGTTTCTCCCCAGTTGGTAGAACGCTACTTAAGATTTGATTAAAATCATAGAAAAGCATTCAGTTACAATGCTAATGAAGTGTAGGAATAGGACAAATATTTTGAAACTTGCAGAGAGGGAAGACCACTTTGGTTTACCTGGGCTGGAATCTTTGTATTTGAATACTTAAAAAAAAAAAAAAATTCAAGTGTATGCTATTTTAAAGGAACTTCTTTTTACAATGGCTGTATAAAGACCTTCTAGAGAGACATTTATATGAAAATTACAGTGCATGCTGACATCTTCTACCCATGTCTTTTAAGTGCTACTTCCCTCTCTGTTCACAGAAACTGTGGGTGCCACCATTTTATGTTGTAGTGTGAAGTTAAAAAAAAAAAAAAATCCCCAAACACGTATCATTTGTTAGCTCTGTGTTTCCCCCTGGTGGTATCCTACTTCTACAAAACATACCCAAACTAAAATCCTCCCTTTAATATAGTATTCTTTAGCGTGTTGAAAACATAAATCAGAGAGGTGTAGATAAAGTGTCAGTCTGCTTTCTCCAAATTTGGTCCACTCTTCCGTTCATTTTTTTTTTCACTCTTCTTTTCAAATGCCCTAAATCTTAACACCCAAAGGAAGATTAGCCCTCAAGTCTGATCAATTTAGAGTATCTATTTAGAAGAACATCAATTTGGAGGAGCTCTATAGAAGGATTCCCTTTTACTTGGAGCATTATTCTTAAAGTTGGCTTGGTCTTTAAGAATCAATGGGGAGCACATTTTTAAAATGAAATTGAGGAACTTCATCTGAAACCGATTGAAGTCTAATTTCCAGGGGATCCACTTGTGAATTTTATTTTTATCTTCTCCAAGGCATTCTTATTGATGGGAGAAGTTAGGGAATTGGAGAACTACAGATTGCATAAGTGCTGCTTCAGTAGACCAGGTGATTAATGAGAGGGAATTTGTGAGTGAAAGAGCTATGGAGCAATAAGAGCTGTAAAGTGCATTGGAAGAAACTAAGCTTTGTGTGTACCTTTCTTGCCAGATATACCTGTTTCTAAGGTGGTGATCAAATACATGATATCCCAAGCCCACATGCCTTTTGAGGTAAGTCAGATTTTCTCTTAAAGACTGTCTTTCAAGAGTACCGGGATCACATAAGCAGAAAATTTGTACATGTACAGAGCTGCAAGATTGTGGAAAGGCAGATTGGATATTGTGTTCAACCTAGCAATGCCTGAAAAAGATCGATATCAAAGTTAAAATTACTGTTCTCCTGAGGTAGCTGCTTGAAAAACAATAGAACATAAGAGTTTGATCCCATGTAATTTGTGAAAATCTGAGTAATTCCCAGTCCTTAAATTGTTAATGTTTGTATAAGTGTTAATACTTTAAAAGCCTTTCTACATGTTGATTTACAGTATAGCTTCAGTTATTTGTAATATCCAGGGAGAAGGCCTAAGTTAGTTTAATGCTTGCAAAGTGGAATATATGTAACTTTGTGTGACGTTTATTTTGAAATTCAAATACAGTAACTGCTAACAGAGATTTTGTATTTTTTAAATCTTACTGAGATAGCTTTAATGAATAAATATAATTGACTTGTAATTCTCAATATTCATGTGCATATAGTCTGTGGATACAACAAAAACCAAAATACCATGCACTCAGTAGGCCTTCCATAAAAGCCACTTAATCTGTGATATTAGTGATAAAATATTCTTCTCTGAAAAATCACTTGTAAGTTGAACAATTTTTGTAGGTTTTATTAAGTTGAATTAACATATGTAAGCTTCAAATTAGCTCATTTTGCACACACAAGGCCCTGGGTTCAGTCTCCTGTAGTCCCTACCCCTGAAAAATCAGCACATTTCAATTACATGTTTATCCTTTAATAATCAATATTCCACACGGAAAGTAATTTAGAGAACACCCTCCAATACAGTTGGCCTTCAGTAAACATGGGCTGTTCATGTTTCCAAGTAAATTCATAAGTTTATAAATTTATTTAAGTAAATTAACAAATTCATAAATAAATTCATAAATTTATTTTAGTAAATTAATAAATTCCATGTAATGTAGGACTTCAGGCATAATTCATGTCTACAACCTTTTTGGTACATATCCCTAACTTACGGCCAATTCTAGTAAACAGTGGTGGCATGTCATTTCTAAGGATGAAGGATCAGAACTTGGTGACTTCAACTTTGTCAATATGTTAGCCCTTTGAACTTTTTGTGTGTATGAGCAATTATCTCACAAATTGAAAGTGAACCAGAAAAATATAAAACCATACGATCAAATTTGCAGGTAGATAAACTTCTGAGGCTTTGTAGTTATAAAAATACACTATTCTAAGCTTACTATGTTCATTATTTGTATGACAGGAAGATCATAAACTTCTGGGGAACTGATTGCTGAATTCTAGCAATTGGCTTGATATAATTTATGATAATCACATATGACACTTCTATATACTTAAGGTGTTCTGAGCCACATGTTGATCTTCTGTCTCAGTGTCATATAAAACAAAATGAACTTTTTAAATGGAAGATAGATTGTTGTATACCACATTTCCCCCTTCTTTCCCATGACGGCCTTAGTGAAATGGCAATCCCTGTTAATCATCTATCTGTGGTAATGCCTGTAAATTTTTTTCTCAGGGGAAACAACACTAAGAGTAGTTTTCATAATTTAATAATATACAAACACTTCTCCTTAAAGACTGAATTCTGTCCTTGTGACTAGGTCATTAAATGAATTGGTTGCTAAATGAAGAATTGTATATAGTATGTACATTACAATATTCAGAACAGAGAAATGGTCAAAGGATCTCCAACAACTTGGTGACTTGGTATTTTATTTGCATAACTCTTACAGGCAGTACTGTAATATATAACAGAACGAAGAACTATAGTACTGTACAGTACAACCAGCAGAAATTACACATCACAGAAATTATTCAAAGTGTACTGTGCAAAAATAGAAATTGAGGCTCTATCATCAAGATATATATATATATATAACTGTAGCAAAAAAAGAAAAAAAGACAGTTGTAAGTTTGAGCAGTAGGTTGTAAGTCTGAAAAATGAGCCTTGGTCATAAGTCCAAACAGGTAGGTTGTTAAATTGTTTGCAAACAGAACTGTATTTGTTTGCTTTGAAAGGGCTTCCACCTGCCCGGTAATCTTACAAATATAGATATTGTTCATTTAATTACCTACCTGTTTAACAGTTGTTTGGACTTATGACACATCTTTTTTTGTTCAGTCTGTACATCTTTTATTTATTTATTTTTTTTTTTGGAGTCTGTACATCTTTTAGATAGAATCTCAATGTCTTTTTTTGTACAGTATGCTTTGGTTATAGGGTATTGTAATTTTTGCTGATTATACTATGCAGAACTGTAGTTTTATATTTTGTATATTACAGTATTGCATGTAAGAGTTATGCAAATAAAAGCAAGGTCACCAAATTGCAGTTCCTTTGACTTTTTCTTTGTTCTAAATATTGTACTGTATATACTATATACAATTCCTCATTTAGTGACCAATTCATTTAACAACCTAGTTGCACGAATGGAACGCTATCCTTAAATGAGGAATGCCTATAAAATTCAGTTTTCCTTTTAATCTAACTTCTAGCCTTGTTTTTGGAAATACTAATAAAAAAAACTTTAACAAAGAAAAAGGTTAAAGCAGGAGAATAAATTAAACATCAACAAAATGAAGCTTCTGCTTTTTACTATGAAGTCTTTTGAGGTATTTTTAAGTAAAAGAAAAGGCTTATATAGTATTTCTATAATACACATTTTACTGTCCTCTTTGTATATGACTAAAATTGTTAAATTGTTCTTATAATTCCTTTATGGTGGCTACAATTCTTATTAAAACAGAAGAGATAGAAGATGTGAACTCAAACAGCCAATTTTCTCTACTTGCAATCTATAAGAATTTTCATCCAAGGACAAAGCAGGTAAGTAATCATTGTTTTTAATGCTTTGGGTGCTATATATGTTGCCATATTTTGTTAATCCTAATTCTAGATCATTGGTTTTATTTAACTAAGATACAATAAGGATTGTTTGTAATATGGAAAATTCTGTAATTTTTAATTCCACAAGTCTCACTTCCAATATTTGAGAAGCTTGTATGAAGAACTACATTCAATTATATATTAACTATTAAAAAATTTATCAGAAACAACAAAGTACTGTAAGCTGGTTAAATCTAAGTCTGGTTTTTGTAGTTTCAAAAATGATATGAATCAATTTATAAAGAGTTTTTTTTAAAGTTTTGGAAAGTAGCAGTCTGGAGAAAAAACCCAAATTGTTGTGCCTAGAAAATCGAGGTCTCACAGTGACCACACCGCATACTGCAAGTGGGTGGAATGCTGTCCTCTGGGGTTAGTGCTGCCCTTTTCCAAGATGTACAGGGGGAAAGCAGTTAGAGGAACTGAGATTAGAGGTTGATGACTTTGAAATTAAGTACTTTAAGATCAGACTTTCTTACCATCTCATTCTAGATCTTCCAAGTAATGATCATCTATCTGCCAAGAATAGATTGTATACCCATTTAACCTTCTAACCTTATGATACTATGGACCTAATGATACCATGGTTAATTTTGGAAAGCAAATGGTGATTTATACCTAGGGCAATAGCTAACATGCATTTCTGATGATAGAAAATAAACACAGAAATTGACTTTAAGAGTATTATGGAATACCATTATGAGCACAAAAATAGCCATGTGTTTTACTCAGTTGTTGGCCTTGTGACTATCATTTGCATATTTAATATTTCTAGTTCATGTAATAATCTCCAAATACATGTACATTAACATTGACAGAGATTGAATTGTGTACCCTTAATGAATCACCTCTACCAAGACAACAATGGGATGAAAAACTTAAAGAATATAGTGTTCAGATAGAATTGTTCAGGCTGGTTCT
The DNA here is from genome assembly GCF_000276665.1 of Chinchilla lanigera. Taxonomy (NCBI): domain Eukaryota; kingdom Metazoa; phylum Chordata; class Mammalia; order Rodentia; family Chinchillidae; genus Chinchilla; species Chinchilla lanigera. Next base: position 1,276,696 of record NW_004955450.1, on the reverse strand, counting down.
CTGAAATGTGGATGGAGATTTCACACAATGAAAAGTGGCCCAGAGTGTGGTAAACTGAAAGTAGAATTCGGGAGTAAGGACAGAGCTATTCCTCCCTTCTGTCTACTGAGTCAGAGAAAGAGGAGAAAATAAGGATGAAACATAATAATATCTGAGGAATTTAACTGGATTTTCATTAGAGTGAAGTGTTAACAAAGGAACAGCCAGGTGTGCTGGTTCACACCTGTAATCCTGGCACTCAGGTGGCTGAGGCAGGAGAATCACCATGAGTTCAAAGCCGGTCTGGGCTACATCATGATTTTACATTGCCAGACTCCATCTCAAACAAACAAACAAACAAACCAAACAACAAAAAACAATGGTACCTCCATTTATGAACCTAATTTGTTTTAAGATTTTGTGAAAGGTGGCTGTGTTTGTGGTTGTGTGGGGAAGGTGGCTGTGGCCATGACTGTCACCCAATATGGAGTTTGTGAATGAAAACAAAATTTTGCCAAACACTTTTGTTTGCAAACCGAATTGCTTGCAAATGGAAGGATTCATGAACTGAGGTATTACTGTAAGTTAAGATAAGAAGAGTTTATCCTCCTATAGACTTTCTAGTAGATATGATTGAGGATTGGGACAGAGGGAGGAAGATGATTGAGGAAGAAGCTGAGGAGTTGAGTGTGGATGAGGGAAGGTCAAATGCAAAAGAGACTTGAGTTTGTGAGTAAGCAAATAAAACACATGAAAGAAACATTTGTGTAGGAGAGAAAATAGATGCAGGTTAGAGGATATTCAGGATCCTTAAGATGGAATGTCTTAACATTGACACAATTGGCCCACCATGCACCAGCTGCAGATGCCCACCCCCAGACGTGTCTGAATCATTCAAACATGGAGAAACCCCTGGGAATACATGCCATACAACAGGTCACTCTTGCTCCTGCCACT
>NW_004955450.1:1272164-1274438 GCF_000276665.1 Chinchilla lanigera | reverse complement strand
AATAACCATTGATAATTTCTTGCCATTTTGTCTGTAATTTGGTAAGTCCCCCCTAATATTATGTTATCCTTATTTTACTCTTTAAAATAAAAAAAAAAAAAGATGGAATGTCTTGGAAAAGTCATCCTTATTTCAGGCTGACTGGCCCCCTTATTTCAAAGAGCTTCCTGTACACATGTTCAGAGATGTATTTTATTTGAGTATAGATTGTAGACTGTATTTGTAGGCTTCAACAAAATAGGAGGACCAGGGTACAAGGATGTCATGGAGTGGGGAGCACTGTGATGGTTTCCTCCTTCACATCTCTACAGAGCTGTAGCATTTTGCAGGAAACATATATGATGAAGACTGTTCTTGACAGGAACGAGTGGAAAGTTTGCTATTGTCATGTAGTAGTAGTTTGAAAGACTGTATAAATCTCTCACTAGCCAGCATTGACTTCAATTCTTGATGAATTACTAATCTGAGGGAATTTGTATTCATATTTTTCACCTAAGTTAATCTTTATTATCAAATCATTTTTATATTGCACCAAATGCAGCCATGCACAGCTTAGATTTTCCAGTTAGGAGTAATGATCATTACCACTTGCTGAGTCCTTATATTCCAGACGTTTTACATGTATAAGTTCATTTTATTCTCCTCTATCCCTTTGAAGTGAGCACTAGTTGAGTAGCTTTTATCTGGAATGCTTGGGAGCAGAAGTGTCTGAGTTTGCCTGAGTTGGGAGTTTTTTCAGATTTTGGAATACTTGCATAGACTTTACTAGTTGAGTATCGCTAAACTGAAAAGTCAAAATCTCCAGAATTCAACATCCACATTTGAGTGATGACAGGATACAATATGAGTTAAGAGTCACCCAGAAGCTACCGTACTTTGATGATAGGAATATATTTATAGGTGGCACAATTTACACAATAGAAACTGGTTTTGAGAGTTGCTATGGGAATGAAAATTATTTTATTGCTTCTATAAACATTTTAAAGATAGAGATTCACACCAGTACACTCAGTTATCAGTGATGTGAGGGCCTGTTGCCTGAGGCTGACCAGCTGCTGTTATTCAAAAGACCACATCTAGTGGTATAACCCTAGGAAAATTTTGAAGAGTTGATTCTTGAGTCTTAGAATCTGATTTGTCACAAGTGTACCAAAGAGGATTAAATGAGTCCTACAACCTGATACAGCTAATATGTAATGCCAGAGTGCAAATTTGTTAATTTATACCAAGAAAAAACTGTTGCATAAGTCAGTTGTACCAGGATGATCAATGTATTTTCTTCTAGTTGGTGAACCTAGATGGGGAACTAAATTATAGTCAAGATGTTTCTTTATAAATAACAGGCACTTTGAATATGTTTTGTTTTCTGCAATATTTATCTGTTTGAGAAATTCCTCAAGGATTTCATCAAGAGTAGCCGCTATTGGCATGTGCACAATCTTTATAAATAGCCTCCACTCCTGGGCCCCACCACCAGGGGCTCTGCTACCATAGAAACAGTTTTAATAAACGTGGGTATTTTAGAAAATATGTGGGTTCAGAATTGAAGGAAGGGAAGAGTCTGAGAAAAACAGAAATGCTAAAGGACATTGATTTCAGGGATAGATCCTAAATAGGATTTGTTTGCTTGAGTGGGAAATCTCTTTACCTAAAAATGTATTTTTATAACTGCATGCAGGGGACCCCACCCTTTTCTGTTATACTGTCTGAAATTTCACCAACTAGAGATTGGTTTCTTAAAACTCTAAATATCCATATATGCCAGAAATTCTTTTTCAAAAAAAAACCAGACATCCATTTACAAAATAGCATAAGAATAATACAAACAAAACAGAGTTACAGACAGAGTTGTAGGAAATTAACCATGGTTGTTGTATTACTTATTGATAACTTCAAAGTGGTTTCTCAGGAAAACAAATAGAGATATACAAGATTGATGAAACGAGTAATCATTAACTGTTCCTTTCTGTAGAGCAATAGATGACAGTAGTACAATTATGTTAGCTATCCTGTATATACACACTTACATAATTTCCCCTTCTTTCCCTTCTCTTTTCCCACACTCCAGCTGCCCTTTACTTTTGAGCATTTTCCTTTTGTTTCATAATGTCTATCATACCTCCTAGTTTTTATTCCCTCTTTCAGGTCTTATACTAGTGAGACAATACAATACTTACACATGGAGGTCTGATTTATTTCACTTATGAGTATGGTCTCTAGTTGTGACCATTTACCTATAAAAGTCTTGAGTTTAGCTTTCTTAGCTGAGTAATA
>NW_004955450.1:1266188-1267029 GCF_000276665.1 Chinchilla lanigera | reverse complement strand
TTTATGATTGTTATCTCTTCCTCTTGGATTGTTCCCTTTACAAGGATGTAGTGACCTCCTTTGTCTCTTTTAATCAGTCTTGGCTTGAAATTCACTTTGTCTGCAAACAGAATAGCTACCCTTTCTTTTTTCTGAGTTACTGACACATAGAGTATTGTTTTCCATATTTTGACTTTCAGTCTATGAATTTCTTTCAATATGTTTCTTGTATTCAGCATATTGTTGGATCTTGCTTCTTTATCCATTCTGCCAGTCTATGTCTTTTAGTTGGTGAATTGAGACCATTAACATTGATAGTTATAACTGATATGTATTGATGTATCCTTGTTATTCTATATTCCTGTTATTGGCTCCCCCCCTATTTAAGTGTTTGCCTTGCCTGCTGGATTGCTTCTGTTGGGGTTCATGGAGTTGTTATCTCTTTCTAGAATGTCCTTCAGAATATTTTGGAGTGATGGTTTGGTGGTCATAAATTTCCTTAGATGTTCTTTGTCATGGAAGTATTTTATTTCTCCATCAGTTTTGAAAGATAGTTTTGTGGGGTACCTCAATTTTGGTTGAAAATTGTTTTCCTTTAGAGCTTGAAATACTTCACTCCAAGCTCTTTTGGACTTGAGTGTTTGTGCTGAGAAGTCGGCTGTGATTCTGATGGGCTTTTCTTTGTAGGTGATTTGTTTCCCTAACAGTTTTTAAAATTCTATTCTTGTGTTGAATTTCTGGAATCCTGACTATGGTATACCTTGGTGTAGTTTTATTTTGGTCATAGCTAATTAGAGTTCTATATGCCTCACTTAACTATATGTCAAATTTTTTTCCTTACCAGGAAGGTTTTCTGCCATGA
>NW_004955450.1:1253123-1266088 GCF_000276665.1 Chinchilla lanigera | reverse complement strand
CAGATCATCTGGGAAAATACCCAGAAGGGGAATAGCTGGGTTAAATGGGACCTGTAGTCCTAGTTTGCTGAGGCATCTCCAAACTGATTTCCGCAGTGGCTTCACCAGTCTGCATTCTCACCAGCAGTGGAGAAGAGTTCCTATTTCCCCACAGCCTCTCCAGCATTTGTTATTGGTTGATTTCTTAATGCTAGCCATTCTTACCCGGGTGAGATGAAATCTCAATGTTGTTTTAATTTGCATTTCTCAAATTACTAATGATGTTGAACATTTTCTTATGTATTTATTTGCCATTTGTATTTCATTATCTGAGAAGTGTATATTCATCTCAGCTGTCCATTTTTGGATTGGGTCTTTGAATTTGGGGGGGGCTGATGTTTTTTAATTCTTTATATGTTCTAGATAGAAGACCTTTGTCCGAGGGACAGTCAGCTAAAATTTTTTCCCAATTTGTGGGTTTTCTTTTTACTCTGCTGGGGATTTCTTTAGATGTTGTATGCCAGAAATTCTTAGTGCCTTTCCTAATAACCATACCCCATTGATTACCTTTATTTTCTTAGAGCACCAGAATATCCAGCAAAAACCTTTAATTGAACAGTCATGATAATCCCGTTTCCCTTACCAGTAATTGTGAAGGGACGTCTGCTGTATTCAGGGAAGTCTTTTGCTTTTCTGATAAAGAGGAAATAAGTGGCTAGCACTGTCCTCTTTCTTCTTCATGCCTTAAATGCAAATGTGAATTCAGGAGCTGTAGCAGCTGTCTTTCAACCCTGAGATATCAAGTATGAGGTTGAAAATGTGACTTTTAACAAGCTGAGTGCCTTGGAGGGGAATGATCAGAAGAGTTTGGAAAAAGTTAGGAAGAAGAGAGTTTAACTCTTGTTATGATGACAAAGCATTTGGTTAACCTATGCTTGCTATTCCATGGAAAGCTAATCTGTACTGGATATTCCCTGGAAATTTGAGGCTGCAGTATTAAAACAAATGATAGAAAAAACTTTGAAATATTTTCATGTGTTGTTTACCTTTTGTGACTTTTCAGAAGTATTCTACAGGAGAGGGTGAACTTAGTGCTCTTCAGCATGAAAGCAGGGAGGAGAGAAAATACAGTTTTGTTTTAGCAATAGTTTGCCTTTGGCTCCCACTCTAAGTTGACAAAGAGCCCCATAATTTGGAGTTTTGCAGAGGTTAATAGTAGTACCTCCCCACATGAGTCTATTTTTAGAATTGCCTAAGTCTCTTATAAGAGGTCAGAGGTCGGTGGCTAAGAGAGGAGATGCGCTAGGCCCAGTGATTATTTGGGAATTTCTTTTGTCTATTTTTTTTTATACAAGGAATTGATCTGAAGCAAATATAACAGAAGTTTGGTATGTTTTTGATGGAACTGTATTACAAAGCTGGCACTAACTTTGATTAGTGACTATCTTAGTGACTATCAGAGTAGTGACTATCTTAGAGTTACTAGGCAATAAATATGAGTACAAAGCATTAATATGTAGCAGAGAAAAAATATCAGAAATATTGTTGCCATCATTGATTAGTAAACCAAACTTAACAGTTGCTCAATTCAAGACTTCTTATGAGAGAAATTAATTCATATTTGTTTATGCTCTTGTGAACTAGATTTTGTTATAACCCAAAGAATTCTAAACTGGTTATATTATATATTACATATATTATGAAGATCTCTTTTCTACGCTACAACATCAGGGACAAAATTTGTTTGTTTTTAATTATGATGCTTTACTAGTAAATAATGGTTATGTGAAGCCAGAGAAAGATTTTACACTTCATCTTAGCCAAAAGGCTGAGAGGCAATGCCAGGGAAAGATTTTTAAAAGTTTGCATAATATGCTGATTCACATATAAAACTGCATTGAAGTGTTACCATCAACAGGCATATTATTAGTCTGTTTTCAATATATAGTAAAATACCAGAGGCAGGCTAACTTTATAAAGAAAAGAGGTGCATTTAGGTGATAATTCTAGAGGTTCAAAGTCTATGATTAGCCAGGTCCACTAGTCAACCGCTGGTGAGGACCTGGGTGGCATCCTCAGGGTTGGGCATCTGTGGGAAGAAGAGATCGTATCTCCAAACCTGAAGCCAAGGTTGATTCCTTTTGTAACAATTCACTGTTTTGAGAGCTCAAATGTCCCACCGGAGCTCCTTAATCACGTCCAAGGGCAGCTCCCCCATGACCCCAGACCTCCCACTAGGCCTTTGGTTCCTTTTTAAAGGTTCCCAGTCCCCCAATACTGCCACCCCAGGGCCAGCTTGTCACACAAGAAGCCCTGGGGAACAAATCCTGTCCAAACCTTAGCAACAGACATCTTCTCAACATGCGGTTCTTTACATTTTTACTTCCTGGAATAGAATATTGGTATAGTTGAGCCTTGTACTTCTAATATAGTTAGGGAACACCTGCTGAAAATTGGCTTTTCATGCTGTGTGTGTACAGTAAGAAATGCTAAAAGTGTTTACAGCCAAATAAAAGTCTTCAAAAAATTTATTTTTACTCATGGAATAGGTTCACTATGAAGTCATGGCTTTTGTATAGAATACTCTTTTAAGTCTACAATCATTGACTCATAGTAAATGCTTATTACTTGCAAAGTAATATTTTACTCTAAATGCTTTACATCAGTACCTGTACTTTTTCCTTTCAGGTATCCTTTCCATCATTTTAGAAAACATTTGTATTCTAATTGTTGACTACATGAAGTTCAAGAATTTTGCTTTTCTATTTTTGCCTGCCTAAAAATTATTGGTAATAGCCATAAGTGCCAGTTTTTTATATCAGAAGGAGCTGCTTGTACACTAGCCAAAGGAAAATATGGGGCTAATGAGAACAGACATGCTTCTGTGGATATAGTTACAGAAAAATTATGTTTGGTCTGCCAGGAAAGATAGCTTTTAAATTTTAGGTTAGATATTCACATATGGACAAGATGTGATCTAAATAATTTTCTTAAAAAAGTATTTTAGTCTGCTTTGTTTGTTTACAATTTGTTTTAAATTCTAAAATGAAAAGCTTTTCTGAAAAGGCGTCTGAAAGGGCATAGCTCTGCAGATTCTGTCATTACCAGACCCAAATGTGTAAGAGGTAACCCACTGAGATGCGTTGGTCTCACCTGTGATTTCCTTCCTGCCTTCACATCCCATAGTGTGCTTTCCCTTAATGTTGTACTCTGAATAGAGCTGACAAATCACTAATATTGTAAAACTAGCAAAGTTGATATCTGAGTGGGAGATTTTTGAATGTGTGATAAAGGTATTTTAACCAAATCACTAAAAAATATTTTGGTTTTTGGTCTCTTCCTACTAAGATTTGAGCGCCCTATTGAAGAAGTTTGAAAGTTAGTTTAAAGCTTGGAAGTTTTCCTATGAAAATTACTTCTCATCTTAAGGTTACTCTTTGATTGTGGTTGGGGTGGTGGCTCTGTGCCTGTCATATGAAGACATTTTGCAAAGGTTCGCCTTTCTTTTATTGTTACCTTATTTGCTGGCTTTTCTTAAGTGTGCCCATTTTTTTCCACTGTGGGAGGCATTATTGCTGAGTAGATACTTCCTCTCCAACCTCATCTCATACTATGTTCTGTTCACACTAAAGTGGTCTTCTTTGACTAAAGGAGTCCTAGCTGCCTGAGTATTACCTGAATCCCTACAGTTAGGAGATTGCAAAGGGAAACCAAAGTTATAACAAGTATATTCTAATAACCAACTTGGATAACACTAGTTATCCCTTATAAATGTGTGCCTGTTTAGCTGAGGGACATTATCAGCCAGAATTTTTGTGATTGTGAAATACTTTAATAAATGCAAAGTACAGTGAGATTTGTGAAATTACAAATCTTGAAAAGATATAGAATAGATGATGAAGATAATGTTTGTGAGCTCAGATCATAAATGAAACCAGAGATAGTGAGAATCTGGCAGAGTTCAGCCATAGCAATTGAAGAACAAAAAAGACAAAGATGTTAATGATCCTCTTGTCCCTTAAAAAATAGAATATCAGTATTAAAGATGGGCCTTGGAAACACTGTCAGCAATTTCAAACTTCTTTTTTCATGAGTAATACCTCATGATTTTGATATGGAACCCAAACATATGAAGTCCGTTAATATAAAACACAATTTGGTAAGAAAAATTATGCCCCAACTCCTCTTGATTGGCTTATTTCCAATAATTAGCTCATAATTGCAATTATAAACAAAATTTCCTAAATATAAGATTAAATAAACATCAAAATTCTCATCCCTATTTATAAATAAAATTTTGCTCTCTATTTTAAGTGGACTAACTTTATTTTTTTATTTTTTGAGGCAGGATCTTACTATGTAGTTCAGGCTAGCCTTAAACTCACTACATAGCCCAGGCTGGCTTCAGACTTATAGAGATCCTCCTGCCTCAGCCTCCTGAGTGCTGGTATTACAGGCATGCACCAGTGTGCTCAGCTTAAGTGAACTAACTTTAAATGGATTTTTTTCTTAATATTAATTATCTTTAATATTATGGGATTTTATATCTGTACTGGATATTCCCTGGAAATTTGAGGCTGCAGTATTAAAACAAATGATAGAAAAAACTTTGAAATATTTTCATCATTTTCATATATCTTTAATATATGGGATTTTAAGGAATTTTATATATCCTGTATCTGGGATTTTGAGAATACTTTTAGATATCCTACTCAAGAATAAATATGTATAGTTTACATTTTATGGCAAATTCTTCAGATCTTGGTTTCTTCATTGAAGCATCCCCTTACAAAACAAGAGTTACAATTTCATATCTCTGTCTATGATTACTTAGTTAATATCTGACTCTTTCATTACCTCTAAACTTCAGGAGGCAGAAATTATTTGGGATTTCATCATCATTTTATATTCTCTGTGCTTAGCACAGCACTTTGTATGCAGTAGTCACTCAAAAAATATCTTCAGTGATGAATAGAGTGTGTCATCTGGAACCAGGCAGGCCTGGGTTTACATCTTTATTTTGCCAGTTAGAAGTTGTAGTCTTGGGGAAATCCATTTAACCTCACTAAGACTCAGTTTTCTTCTCTGTCAGATGGAATGGTCCCTGCACTACACATTGTTTAGGTCCACATGATGTATGTGATGCTTTCATTACTTTGTCTGGCACGGTGTGAAAGTACAATAAATGGAACCATTATTACTAATTCATGTGGATATTAATGTCAGTTGTGAACATTTTCTACCTTTGATTCTATAGCCACAGTTCTTATTTATAAAATATTGAGAGGGTAGAGCAACACCATGAATAACAGAATAATATAGGTCTGATTGAGGTTCATTCTCAAATCTTCAATTGTATCTGTATCTTTCCATATTTAGGGACTGACAAAGATTCTCTTGTTGAGCAAACTTTAGCCAACCTTTTCTGGGCCTTCTTCTGATACCTAGGCTGATATCTAGCAGTGGAAAGCTACTTTTTTTTTTTTTTTTTATTACAGTGCCTTGCTTTGTAATTCAGGCTGGCCTTGAACTCATAATGTAGCCCAGGCTGGCCTCGAATTGTGATGGTCCTCCTGCCTCAGCCCCCCAAGTGCTGAGATTACAGGCATGTGCCATTATGCCCAGCTAAAAGCCACATCTTTAGGATGACCCGAGGTCTGTCTAAAGTACTTACCTGAGAAAACCCAAGGTTTCCAGAAGAATTTGTTTTTGGTCACAGCCAACACCTGAAGTTAGGTCCTTGTCTACCAGCCTCTGTGGAAGGGACAGGCCTAACTTCAGTGAACAACAGTTACAAACCCACATGGGTTTCAGGCAGACCAACCTCTTTGTTTTGGTAATTTTTCACTTCCCTGACTCTACCAAGCTCCTACTCAGCCGTCTTTTCCCTCACTTTCCTTTTGAGATGCTTAGTCACTTCAGTATGAATAGAAGTTGAGTTCAGTTCATGCTAGATTCTTCTTCCTATTGCAATATTAGTGATTAAAATCTGTCTTTACCACTCAAACTAGCGTCTGACTTTTCTTTTAGGCAGGGGGTGACTTGAATTAAGGTAGTATAATATAGTATGCAGAGTGGATCCCAGCCGTGGTCTGTAGCACCAAACTGCCTGAGTGGTACTTTTTGCTACTTACAAGCTTGGGAAAGTTCATTAAACTTTGTGTATTTTAGTTTCCTCATTTATAAAATAAATATTTGCACATCAAAATGTCATGCTGTTAAACAAATTAATCTATCCATATAAAGTGTCTAAAACAACACCAGTTACCTAATAAGCATTCAGAAAGTTAAAGCTTTCCTTATATTACTACCCTAGAAGATGTGGATATTCAGTGAAAGTCATAGTTTATTTCCTGAGGCTTTGGGGTTAGGCCTCAGTATATGACTTCAATAAACTACACCAATCCATTCAAAGGATTTCTTTTTCCTAGACTTAATCTTTTTCCAAAGTTAAATTTTCTTTCACCTTGAACTTTTTTTTCACCTTCAATTTTATAAGTGACTATCTTCTATTTTCCTTCAAATCTTGAGTTCCCCAAGGAACTCAAGAAGGCCACATCTACCATTGACAAAGAAAGGAAGCCAGAAACACATAGCTGTTTTTTCTCTTACACTGGTGGTAGGTTTATCCTTCTGGTGTCCTGCTATTCAGGTTTGCCTCATAGGGCAGGCTGTGTGTTTGTTCCATTGTCTTTTGAAAAAATAAAATTTCAGCAAATTTAAAGACCTAATTGGCTCTTACTAGTGATTCATGAACTGGCCATCTCATCTAAAGATTTAGAAAAGACACTCCATTAGTCATGGTAGAACATTCAATTTTCAGAAGGTGATTTGAGCAGGAACAAAGAAATAGTTCAGATTACTTTTCTTGTAAGAGTTGAAGGAAGGGGGCTTCCTTGTCATGCCAGCTAAAACAGGCCTGTTTTGAATTTGGCTGTCATCTCTCTCCTCATTTCTCAGAAGGTCAGATAAACACCTTAGCTTCAGTTTGGAGTTGAGGAATCTTAGCACAAGTACCTCCATTTTGGTTTGGTCTGCTGAGCTTCGTATAGGAGCCCAGTCCAAAGTAATGGCCTCCCACAAGTTTGATTAACAGTTTGACAAGTGGTTAAGATAGATGAATTTCAAATCTTACCAGTTTTCATCATCTCAAAATCATGCCTTAGTATTAGCCTTAGAATTTTAGAACCTATGAGGGATTACAAATAGCAGTAGTTGTTAATCATTGCTCTTTTCAAAAAGCAACTACAATAAAAACTCAAATTTCTAAAACAAAACCCCATCAACTATATTGAGCTATAGTGTAAACAGAGTGGAAAATTTTAATGCATTAAAGTTTAAGTCTTTGAGTTGGGCATGGTGGCGCATGCCTGTAATCCCAGCACTTGGGAGGCTGAGGCAGGAGGATTGTTGTGAGTTTGAGACCAGCCTGGGCTACTAACTGAGCTCAAGGCCAGCCTGAACTGCATAGTGAGACCCTGTCTCAAAAAGACCAAAAAAAAAAAAAAAAAAATTTAAGCCTTTGCTTCTTTGTAACTTTGTGTTTAAAACAATGAGAAATATAAGAAAAGTAAGTATGGTAATGAACCTTGAAGGAGAAACATTAAACCTATTGCCTCTTTTAGATATTTTGTAAGATATCTTTCTCTGTCTTGTTGAATTTCTAAAACTTTGATGGAATTACTTATTAATGCATTCTATCTTAATGGAAACAGTATGTGACTCTTTTGTTGCTTGCCATTCCATCTTTTACTCTGATTACAATAATGTAATTCAAAATGTGGGTCCTTGAACTATAAACACTATCTAGGAGCCTTAATAACTTAGAGAAATTATATAAAATATTTTCCCTATTTAGTGATTATGTCCTATGGAAATGGGGTTCAAGATTAACTCCCACCACACCAAGTTCTGCTCTGTAAAAATTAATTTACATGTAAACTTTGAAATGTTTTCTGTATTTTTTTGTATTGCAAAAGTTTGTGTTCCTTTAGAAAACTCTTCTTGGAAGTTGAGTACAGAGAAGTCCACATATGATGAGAAACAGTTAAAAGAATGCTCTCATCTTAGGTTTCCTTTTGATGAAAGGAGGTAGGACGTTCCTTTCGCTAGGTCCCTCATAGCTACAGAAATGGGATAGAGTGAGGTGCTAGAGTCGAGTATGAAGTCTGGGATCTCTAAATGTATAGTAAAATGTATAGTAAAAGAAAAAACTGTTTTCTCTATGCAATACTTCCGACATTGAATGGGTGGGTTTTCCCCATCAAGTGTTTTTTAAAATTTTCTACAGATATAGGTGAGTGCCCTACAATTCAATGCTCTGACCCAGAGTTAGCATTTGAAGGGTCTAGCCCCACAAGACTATTTCGGGTGCAGATTGAGAGTCAGGTGTTCTGCATTTCCAAGTGACTCAGTAGGGAGTTGCTATAACCTGTTTTGATGGTGTTTGAGATTTTGCTAGACTGGGCTTACTGAGGAAAAGTTTACTTATGATTACTGGTTTATTATAAAAAGATAAAACTCAGAAACAGTCAAATGGAAGATGTGCATGGAGTAAGATACCAGAACCTCCAGGTGTTCACCAACTCAAGATGTGAACTCTTTTTAGAATTTTTTGGAAGTTCCATTACACAGACACAGTTGATTGCAGCAATGACTGTTGGTGAACTCAGTCTCCAGTTCTTCTCTCTCAGAGTTTTAGGAGGGTGACAGATACACAGCACATGATATTGATACAAGAGTGACACAGGCAGACAGAGACACAAGGAATGATGTGGCCACCTTTGGAGACAAGCTACTATGTTCAAATTAGAAGTACAATCGATTTTTGTATATTGACCTTATATCCTGTGGTCTTACTCAATTTACTTATTAGTTCTAGTAGTTTCTAGATCCTTTTGGACGTTCTGTATGTAGTCATTTTATCTGTTAATAACTACAGCTTTACTACTTCTCTGCCAGTTTTTGTTCCATTTATTGTGCTAATGTGCTAGTTAAAACCTCCAGTTTATTGGTAAGTAGAAATAATGAAATTAAACCCTGTTTTTAATCTTAAGGAGAAAACTTTCAATATTTCTGGATTAAATAATTTATTTGGAGGTTTTTGGTAAATAGTAATTTCTTTGATTTTTCTCATAGTGTGGGTCTGTGTTAATCAAATTTTTTTTTCAACTTTTTAAATGCCATTATTTTTTACCTTCCGTTTCCTGAAGAATATTTTTATAGAATTCTAAGGCAGATATTTTTCAATTCTTTTTTTCAGCACTTAAAAGATATTATTGTGAATTGAGTATTTAGCTTGTTGGCTAAGATGTTTTCTCCTCATACATGCATTGGAGACTGTAAATTTCCCTGTACATGCTGCTGTGGTTTCATCTACAACTTTTAACATATATTCCCATAATTGAGTTAAATTTTTAAAATATCTGTTAGGTCAAGTTTGTTTATCATGTAGTTCAAACCTATATCCTTCTTGAGGTTTTTATAGACTTACTCTCTCTATATTGAGAAAAATGTAAATAGCACTCACTATGAGAGGGAACTTGAGTTTAAATATGTCATATTGCTGTCCATTTTTTTTTTACCTTATTCACTTTATTTTTCTCTCCTTTTATCCTCTTTTGGAATTCTTTAATTATTCAGTTTCTCCTCCTCTGTTAGGTTGGACTTATACTATACTATTTCTAAATGTGTGTTGTTTTTGAAAATAGTTTTTAAATTACATATGAAGGTACACAGCATGATGCTATGGGATACATGTAAGTACTGAAAGTATCACTTATAGTTAAGCAAATTAACAATTCCATTGTCTCACAGTTACACAAATTTTTTGTTTTTGTGACAGAGCGGCTAAAATGTACTCATTTAGCATGATCCCCATATACTACATAATTTTATTATACAGTGTTTTACACTAGTTGGATTTCTTTTTTGTTTGTTTTGTTTTTACTTTTTATCCTGCTTTTGCTGTTTTTTATTTAAAGAAAATAAAACAAATTTCAAACAAGATAATAGGAGAGTAACAGTGGTTAATACATTATGTATTGTTATCTTTAAATTAGTTACTCAGAGCACAAGACATAGGCATTTAATTGTCCAAACAATATTAGCACAAACCTTTCTTTTCAATGAACTAAGAAAATTAGTAGTATACCTATCCTAACTATCATATATATATTTTTTTCCCTTCCTTCTTTTCTCCATCTCCCCATTCCAGTTTCTCTTTCCCTTCAAAATTTCTTTCCCTGGGGCTGGGGATTTAGCTCAGTGGCAAAAGCGCCTGCCTGGCAAGTGCAAGGTCGTGAGTTTGGTTCCTGGTACCGGAGAAAAACCAAAATTTCTTTCCCTTTCACAATACCTATTGTACATTTTGGATATTATTTACTCTTTCAGCTTCTCACACTATGGAGACAATACAATGTTTGCACATGTACATCTGGTTTATTTCACTTATGAGTATGGTCTCAAGTTGCATCTATTTACCTACAAAAGTCTCAATTTTATCCATCTTTATGGCTGAGTAGTACTCCACTGTATAAAAAGACCACATCTTTTTTATTCATTCCTCAGTAGATGGGCATTTGGGTTGTTTCTAAGGTCTGGCTATTACAAATTGTGTTGCTATAGATATGGGTGCATATATATCACTGTGGTATAATGTTTTTAATTCTTCTGAGAAGATACCCAGAAGGGGAATAGCTGGGTGAAATGGGACCTTCAATCCTAGTTTTCTAGGTATCTCCACACGGATTTTCACAGTGGTTGTACCAGTCTACACTCCCACAAACAATGGAGAAGGGTTCCTTTTTCCCCGCAGCCCCTCCAGCATTTGTTACTGGTTGATTTCTTGATAATAGCCATTCTCTTTGGAGTGAGATGGAATCTCAGTGTTGTTTTAATTTGTATCTCTCAAATGATTGGTGATGTTGAACATTTTTTCATATATTTATTTGCTGTTTGTATTTCTTAATTTGAGAAGTGTGTATTCCTCTCAAATGCCCATTTTTGAATTGGGTCTTTAAATTTGGGAGGTCTGATTTTTGAATTATTTCTATGTTCTTAATAGTAATCCTTGGTCTGAGGAACAGGTGGCAAACATTTTTTCCCACATTGTGGGTTCTCTTCACTCCATTGCAATTTCTCTTGCTGTGCAAAAGCTTTTTAGTTAGATGAGATCCCAGTTGTTAATTCTTTATGATACTTCCTATGTGATAGGGCTTTTATTCATAAAGTCTTTGCCTACACCAATATCTTCAAGAGTTTTACATACTCTATCTTCTGGCAGATTTAATGTTTCTGTTTTAATATTTAAAACTTTGATCCATTGTGAATTTAGTTTAGTGATGATGAAAGATATGGGTCCAATTTTAATCTTTGGCATGTGCAAAGCCAGTTTTTCCAGTGCCATTTATTAAAGAGGCTATCTTTCTTCCAATGAATGTGGTTGGCACCTTTGTCAAAGATAAGGTGACCGAATGTGTCTGGAGTTGATTCTACACCTTCTAATCTGTTCTATTGATCTTTGGTCTTTTTTTCTTGGCATTACCACACTGTTTTTATCACAGTAGCTTTATAGTATAATTTCAAGTCAGGGGTTGTGATGCCTTCTTTCTTGGCTTTGTTGCCCAGAATTGCCTTTGCTCTTCTAGGTCTCTTCTGGTTCCAAATGAATTTTAGGATTGTTTTCTCTAACTTTGTGAGATCTGAAAAACAGTTTTGGAAATATGGCCATTTTCTCTATATTGGTTCTTTCTACTCAAGATCTAGAGATATCTTTCCATTTTCTGATATCCTGTGCAGTCTTCTTTTTCAGAGTACTGTAGTTTTCAATGTATAGGTCTTTCATTTCCTTTGTTAGATTGATTCCTAGGTATTTCATTTTTTTTGGATGCTAGTATGCAAGGTGTTGTTTCCCTAATTTCCCTAATTTCTCTCTCAGTGAGTTTGTTATTTATTTACAGAAAGGCTATTGATTTTTGAGTGTTGACTTTGTATCCATCTATGCTACTGAGTTTGTTTATTAAATCTAGCAGTTTTTTAGTGGAGTTTTGGGGTCTTCTATGTAGAGTATCATGTCATCTGCAAATAATGATAGTTTAACTTCTTACTTTCCTATTGTTATTCCTTTTGTTTCTTTCTCTTGCCTAACTGCTTTGGCTAAAATTTCTGGGAATATGTTGAATTAGAGTGGAGACAGTGGACATCCTTGTCTTATTCCTGATTTTAGAGGGAAAGCTTTCAGTTTTTGTCCATTTAGTGTAATGTTAGTTGTTGATTTGTCATCGATGGCTTTTATCAGATTGAGATAAAGACCATCTATTTCAGTTTTCTGTAGAGTTTTTATCATGAATGGGTACTAGACTTTGTCAAAAGCTTTTTCTGCATCTATTGAGATGATCATCTGGTTTTTGTACTTGGATTTGTTAATATGATGTATTACATTTATTGATTTATGTATGTTGAACTATCCCTGCATCCCTGGGATAAATCCTACTTGGTCATGGTGTATAATCTTCTTGATGATTTGCCAGTATCTTATAGAGGATTTTTTCGTCTATGTTCATTAGGGAGATTGGCCTATAGTTCTGTTGCTTAGTTGGGTCTTTGTCTGGTTTGGGTATCAGGATAATACTTGCTTCAAGGAATAAATTTGGGAGTACTGCTTCCTTTTCACTTTCATTAAGAGTTTGAGAAGTAGTAGTATTAGGTCTTCTCTAAATTTCTTGTAGAATTCAGCAGTGAATCAGAACCTGGGCTTTTCTTTGTTGGTAGGTTTTTAATTGTATCTTTGATTTCATTGATGGATTTCCAATTTCATTGCACCATGGTCTGATAATATGCATGGGATAATTTCAACTCTTTTACATTTACTTAAGCACATTCTATGACCTAGTGTATGATCTATTTTGGAAAATGTCCCATGTGCAGCTTAGAGGAGTGTGTATTCTGATGTTGTGGGGTGGAATGCTTTGTAGACATCTAGTAAG
>NW_004955450.1:1184887-1251903 GCF_000276665.1 Chinchilla lanigera | reverse complement strand
TGACTGTAGTCAATCTTAATTTATTCTTCTTTGCCTCATCTATCAGCTGCTGTATTGATTTCTCATGGTCCCTTGCTATTATTAAGAAATCTTTATTTTCATGATTGCTAACCACAAGCTTGTCATCTATATCAGAGATCCTGTCTTCCGATTGGCTTCTCCTGCTTCAGATACTTTCAATGGAATTTTTATTCTCTTGGATATCTGCTTGAATCTACCTTATGGATTCCATTTCTTTTTTATGCTGAGCATTTATGGCTTCCATAATTTTCTTAAGTTCCTCTATTTTTTATCTGTATCTGCTCTAGAGTTACTAAACATGGTTTTTATTGTGGACACCATCTCTGCAATTATCTGAGAAATTATTTCTGATTTGATTTTTTTCTAAAGCCTCATTCAATTGTTTTGTTGTTACCACTACAGTGGGGTCAGGTGGGGTGGCTTTCAGATTGTCCCGCCTCATTGCCCCCTGGGTTTGCCTTTGGTAAACTGGATGTCTGGGCTTGCATCTCATTTAAGTGTCTTCTTTTCTTTTCTTTCTTTTTTTAAAGGTTAATTCCTGAGGTGATGCTTGTAAATTGCCTATGGTGGGTTGTTTTATTGCTAGTATTTAGAACCCTTAGGAAATGAATACTTCTCTGAGGATTCTGGATGAATCTTCCAGGTGTGTCTGGTTTTTGGATTTTGAATCTGTTGCAAGATCCTGCCTCTTCAGTTTGTTGGGGATGAGAAGTTGCTGTCTGCTTGGCCCAGCCCATTGGCATTGTGCCATTGTATTTTCTATGACCCTTAATCAATCTCAGTTTTGGGATACCAGGAAGAGTAGCTGTTTAGAACAATTATGTCACTTTTGGTTATAGTGGTACCATCAGCAGTAACAGTAGCATCAATCACAGCCTAGAAAATGACAAACTGAAGTAACCATTAATTTGCCACCTTTAACTGCATGAACTAGATTTGTGGTTATATAACAAAATCTAAACCAGACCAAAAAATTACATGCAGTATATAAGTCTTTAATTTGTGAATTTTACCTTCACAGGTTAAAATTTGAAAGGGGTTGGGGGAAAAATAGAGAAGTAGAAAAAAAAGAATAGATTAGAAATAAGGCTGGAGGACAAAGGGGGATCATGATAGCTTTGGGAAACTGGTGCAGAAGACTGGTGGAAAAGAGAAAAGGAAGAGAGAAAAAGAAGACTAGAACAACAACCACAAAGAGGCTAGATACCATGCTCACATTCTTATAAAAACAAGATGTTATAGTTGATACATTGTGTCAACTTGGGAAGTCTAGAGGTTTGGCTGAGTAACTCAACAGTTCTACATCTTGGGGTAAAAAAGACATGCCCTTACCCTTCTGGGATGTTGTTCATTGTGACAATTTAAAAAGTTTAAAAGGTTAACTATGTGATTCAGCAGGGAGCCAGGGTGCTTACTTTATATTCATCCTGAGCTTGTATAAGAGGAGGGCATGGAGATTATGTGAGTGCTACACACCCGCTGGGTGGGTAGCCTGCTTACAATTTAAAAAAAAAAAACAAGAGGCTTGCTCTTCTCTGCCACTCCTCCCTTGTGTTCTTGTTGCTTTTGCTGTCTTCTGCCACCAGAAACTGTTGCCCTCTGCCGTGTGCCACTCTGCCTTGGAGCCAACCAAATATAGACTAAAACCTCCACAAACTGTGAGCTAAATAAACTTTTCCTTCCTTCATTTTGGGCATTAGATATTTTGTCTCAGCAACAACAATAACAAAAAATAATTAAGACACAAGATCAAACATTGAAGGAGAAAAAAATAAAAACAAAACCATAACAACAGCAAAAAACAAACAAGAGAGAGGGAAAAACAAAGTCCACTTCCAGGTTTGTCTCTGCTGTCACTGGTAGGCAACATGTGGAGACGGAGTCTCCACATATGTGTTGATTTATCTCAGCAAGCCAGCAGTAGCTTTTCGGTGAGATAGTGGATAATCTCAGTGAGCCTGCACCTTTTGGCCAAGACCAGGCTCACTGAGCCTGCAGCTCTCAGTATACCTTCCATGGGCCTAAGCCCGGTTGGGAGCCACTAGATGGAGCCATCAGCCATTCTGAGTTCCAAGCTCAGCCGGCCCCTCTTCAATATGGCTCCTGGCCAATTGCTCTGTGCAGGACAGCTGAGCCCTCAGCACTCACTTCTAGCTAGTGCAGTCCTTTACATCCACTATTCTCCTCTACTGCTGCATCTCTCTGTGGAGGCCTCTGGGATTGCCAGCAGTCACCATATGTCCACAGGTTTTAATCACTCCTCTTGTATAATGAGTCTCATTTCAGGGAAAAGGCGTCATCAGCTACCTCTCCTCCTTCATTGAAGTTTCTCTCTTCACTCTTTCTGTGGGCTTCATTTCACACTTGAGAGCCTTCCTGGGTCCAGGGGACACACTTCCCTCCTTTTTGTCTTCCTTGTGTTGCTATATTCCAGCATCTGGATGGCAGCTCTCTGAGCCTCTTTTTCTGCTACTTACCACTCCACCATCTTGGTGCTTCTCCCTCTGGATTTCTAGACTTACGTATTAGTCACCTTTCAGTTGTTGGGGTAAAATGCTGAACATACATAACGTAAAGAGAAAGGATTTATACTTGCTTGTGGTTTTAGAGTTTCAGTTCATAGTCAGCAGGCTCAAAAGCAGAAACAGCAGGGCAGAAGGGTATGGTATCTGAAATGTGTCACCAAACCCACAGTCATCTAGCTTTGATTCCATACTGTTTTCTAGACTTTCTATAGTTTTACATTTTGCTTTATTTGTATTATAGGTCTTTATGAAGGATACTATATTGTCACACCTTGGTTTTTTCATTCCAAAAGGTTCTTTAATTTAAAGTGACAGTAAGAGAAAGAAATGGGAGCATAAATATTTTGCACAATAAATAAATCTTCACCTCTAAAAACATTTGGTAGACTTGCTACTCTTTATTTATTTTGGAGACTAGGGTTGTCTCAATATCTCAAATGATAAAAGATATAATTGTATATTGTAACTGAAAACTGTGTGGTCAAAAGGAGTTCACATACCTTTGCCCCTTTAGGAAATAATCTCCCATTTGCTGTGTCCTCCAAAGGGGCTAAACGCATTGTCCTCAGATAGTGAAACTTCTTGTGTAAAGAGGCTTGGTCCAGTTCATACAAGAAGAACCCTTATGACCTAATCACTGCCTAAAAGTACACTGGAGATAATGTTTCAGCAGGAATCTTGCATGGGTATAAGCATTCAAAACATAGAAGTTTGGATTGGATATTCCTGAGTGTTTTCAAGTGTTTATTTTTTATAACTGTTTAAAAATGTAGAAAAATATTCTTATTTTCAGGGTCATACAGAAACAGTACAGGCTGTGAGCTATAATCTGCCTATACCCTGATCTATATCCTATCATCTGATAGCACTGCAGGGGCTAACTGGCCATGTACCAGCTATTCCTGGAAGTAAACATGCCAGTCAGACTTCTTTCCAGGTTAACAGAGTGCCTTATCCTCCTTCCCACTCAAAGTGTGAGGTCCACTGGGAAGCAGATGTACAATGGCCTCTACACATCTCATCTAGAGTAGTCATCCCGTAATAGTCAACCATCTAGATTAGTCATCCCAGAATGATAAGCAAATAACCAGGGTGTTATGGTTTGTGTCTTGATGTCCTCCTCAAAGCCTCATGCAGCTGTAGGGTTTTTGGGAGGTGGCTGAATCTAGAGTGTGTGATTGAGTCATAGTGCAATGCTGGGATTAAGGGTGGGTGATTACTGGGTCAGTCCACTGATTGGATCAGCACGACCCTAATTCCAGTAGATAGGATATAATATATGGGACAGAAAGAGGCTTGTTTCATGCTTTCTTATTACATTTGCTGTCTTCAGCCACCATGAAATGTTGCCCCTGTGCTATGTGCCACCCTGCCTTGATGCTAGCCAAATTAATTATGGACTGAAACCTCTATAAACTGTTGGCTAAATAAACCTTTCTCCCTTTAACTTTGTGTGTCTAGTATTTTGTCTCAACAACAAGAAAAGTAACTAAGACTCAAGGCTTAGCAGGTATTTGAGAGGAAACAACTTATTAGAATAGGCCAAAATAACACTGATCCTAGAAGTAATGTAATACAGGAAACCAATTTAGCCAATTTAGAGCTATCTTCTTATTTTGTAGATTTTGTCTAGTTTGAAATGCTCTTGCATCCTTTAAGCAAGAACAGCTGTGAAAAATGAATAAGTGAATAAAGAGCTTTTATAGATTAAAAATACCACTAACTTTAAAGAAAATTCAGTGGCAGTGATACAAAACAGTTGAAAAACCCTCCCAAAACATTAATTTTAAAAAGAAGGAAATATGACAAAATACAGATGCAAATGAGGCAAAAACAATCATATTCAACATCCAAATTACAGGAATTTATAAGGAAGAGAAAAATAATACAACTTTTCCCCCATCTGCCTACCCTCCTTTCAACCCCTCCTAATGGAGAGAAAAGTGATCAAAACAAAAAAAATTTTTGTAAGACTGAAGGAACATAAGTCTTCAAATAGGAAGGGTTCAAATGGTTGTCAAGTGTTAAAAACTTTCTTTTTTCTTTTTCTTTTTTTTTTTTGAAGATAAGGCAAGGTAACATTCTCAAAAATATTTAGAATCTAACACAAATAGATCTTAAATACTTTACAGGAAATGGGCAAACTGCTTCCCTACAAAATTTTAATTGCTACACTGACATCAGACTTCTCATCTTTGCCTCTAGATATTAGAGAAAGCAGTGCAATATTCAAATTGCAGGGAAATTGTTTTTAGTGTAAATTAATATGTCCAACCACAGATGATATGGAATCTAGGAAACTAGGAAACTAGAACAAATTCAGATCATCAAAGGGAAATTTTGGGATGACAGCTGTACTTAGTGCAGTTCTAGAGAACACTCAGTCCAGATTTGAGCAGGAAGTAGTGGAGAGTTGTGCACAGAATGTCTCAGGAAATACATAGTATAATGAAGGAACATGCTATTAGAATTCTAGCGTATTATTCTTTTTTTTTTTCCGGTACCGGGAATTGAACTCACGACCTTGGGCTTGCCAGGCAGGCACTGTGTAGCATATTATTCTTTAACCTATGTCAGCCCTAAAAAGAAAGACAATGTAAGGAAAGCTGTGCAAGAAAAATATGGTGTGGATAAAATGTTATTTAAAATGTGGCATGATTTTAATAATCACCATTCAGAACTTAAAAGAGAGTCTATCATCAAAAATAGTATCTTATAAGTGCAACAGGCATTAGGACACTAAAGTAAAAGAAGGATATGTTATTTTAGCAAGTTCATGGATGTATCATGAATAATAATCACATAGTGACAATAAAAGTACTTTTTAGTTTTCAACTTTAGAATAAAACTAAGAGACAAGTATAAAAAGACTTCATTAGGGTTACATAATTGAGATGTTAGAAATTATGATTAAGAGTCAAGATATAGCTAACAAGGTAAAAATGGGGGAAGAAAGGTGGAAGGAAAACTAGTGGTGCAGTTATTATTTCCCATGATCAGTAGTTATTCCATGAACTGACCCAAGTTCATTAGGACATTGAGGTACAGCCAGCCCTTCACACCTCTGGGTGCTGCACCAGATAAACTCAGCCAACTGAGGATCTAAAATAAATTTTTAAAAAATTTGCATCTGTGCCAAACATGTATAGACTTTTGTTGTCATTATTGCCTAAATAACTCAGTGTTGCAACTCCCATGTAGCATTTACATTGTGTTAGGTATTTAAGTAATCTAGAAATGATTTAAAATATATAAGTAGGTTTGCATAGGAGATATATAAATATGATTTATATAAGGGACTTGAGCACTCATGGAGTTTTGTATTTGCTGGGGATCATGTAACTAACCAGGAAATATTGAGGGGCTGTAGTATATTATTTGAAATTACAAATCTAATCAAGAGGAGAAATGCAGATAGTATAATTTTTAAATATTGAAATGAAAGGTGAAAGAGAGAATTTGTGAAAATAGTTAAAACCTTGTTTTCTGGGACTTGATTTTGCTTGTTTTTTGCCTACATTTTGCCTAAAGTACTAAATCTAGAAATAGAAACTAAAAGCATTTTGAATTACAGAGGAAAGCATCAGGATACTAAAAACAAAGAAGACTTTGCCTCTGAGGAGAAGATTTTTGGCTTTCCTCTTGTTTTTTTATGTCCTTCTTCAACCACCAGTGCTGAAATTTTGCTGTCCTCCAGGAATCAGCCCTTGGCCTCTGTCTCGCATAACACATGCGTAGTAAATGGCTTGCACAACTACCTGTGGACTTTTGAGTCCTGCTCTCTTAATCTCTAACCTGATTATTTTCTAAGTGCAAGACCTGCATTTCCAAACAATCTATTTCTGCATGTCCCAGAAGCACTTAAAACTTAACATGTTCACAGTGAAAATCATTATCTTACTCATGAAATTGGTTTATATATTCCTTTGAATATAAGCTTTATTGAAATATAACTTACGTATCATAAAATTCACCTGTATTAGGCTTATAATTATTTGACATTTTATATATTTGCAGACTTGTTTGACTGCTCTTCCATCCAGTTCAGCCACTCTTAAAAGATCCCCCATGCTCATTTGCAGCTGCTTTCAATTCCCACCCCAATCCCATTAATCTACCCTTTATAGATTTACCTTTTCTAGATGTTTCATATAAATGGAATCATATAATATGTGATTTTCTGATTGACTTCTTTTACTTAACATATTTTTGAAGTCCATTCATGTTTTAACATGTTCTAATACTTAATTCCATGTTATTGCCAAATACGACTTCAGTGTATGGCCATACCAATTTTGTTTATCCATTCATCAGTTGATGGACTTTTGAATTCTTTCTAGTTTGGAGCCATAGCATTCTAAACATTTGCGTACAGTTCTTTGTGTGGACTTCTGTTTTCATTTCTCTTGGATACATTCATATGATAAACTCATGTTTAATTTTTTGTTTGTTTTGTTTTTTGTTTTTTGAGACAGGGTCTCCTATATAATTCAGGCTGGCCTTGAACTCACTATGTAGCCCAGGCTGGCCTCAAACTTGCAGCAATCCTCCTGCCTCAACCTCCTGAATGCTGGGATTATAGGTGTGCACCACCACACCTGGCCAACTTTTTCAGCAACTAACAAACTCCTTTTCAAAGTGGTTGTACCATTTTATAGTCCCACCAGAAAAATACGAGAGTTCAAGTTTTTCTGTGTCTTTTCTAGAGCTTGTTATTGTCTGTCATTTTGACTATAGCCATTCTAGTGGATATAAAATGTTACATCATTGTAGTTTTAATAGGAATTTCTCTAGTAGCTGTTGCTTTACCTATTTAACTTCAGCAACTTGAAAGTTGTCCTTGATTTTCTTTTTTACTGTGCTCACCTATTCTGTAGATGTACCTCCTAAGTATATTTTAATTATCCCTCCTTTTATCCTAATTTCTATTGCTGTTTTTCGTTATTCGTGATTATTAAAATAGCTTCCAAACTGCTTTCTCTTATAACATTTCCTCTGCAGATTCTGATTGATTTTCCAAAATTCCATTAAAATGAATTTTATAAAATACATTTTGTAATTACTTGTGTTTGTGTCTGTCATTCCCAGTCCAGCAAGACCCCTGTCATTTGTTTAAGGGTAATAGATCACTTAGTACATATTTATTGATAGGGGAATGAAGAAATTATTCTTAAATACCAAGGCTTTCACTCTGAGTGAAATGTTACCTTGAAAATCTTTACATTTTCTACTTTAGAATCACTGTATATGGCTCCAAAATTTATTTGCATCATGCAGGAAAATATTTAATATAAAACAGCCATGATGTGTCTCTTAATAAATACATCTTGAATATCATTATAATGTCAGATGCTTTCTCACATAGAATTTAGTAGGCACTTCTGTATAAGTAGACAGCACAGCTGTTCCATAGTGCAAATGAAATAATAAAGGATACCATACTGAGTTTTCATAAAAGTCGAACACTGTAAGCTAAAATAATTTATGTGACTGTGTATGTATACATATATTTTTATAATGATTATGTAAAATTGCCCTTGTGGGAGATAATATGTGATACTAAAAAGAATTATTTTCATATATTTAATTATATTATTTTATTTTAATTTTTTTTTGTACCAGGAATTGAATTCAGGACTTTGTACTTGCCAGGCAGGTGCTTATGCCACTGGTCTATATCCCCAGCCCTATTTTAATATTCTTTAAAGAACAGATGTACTAATTTCTGTGTTTTACATCAATCAAGTAATAATGTTATTTGAATTGTGGTTTTAGAAATGAAAACCATCTAAATGCTTGACATATTTTAATTATATGATAAAGAATCCTATGCTTGATTTAAACAGAATTAGAAGTTTAGTCAATATTTTAAAACAAGATTTTAAAAATGTATATTAAATAACTTTGCCTTAGTTTTCAGGTAGTTAGTTATCTTGCCATCAGTATTACTCAAGTTCAATAATAATATCATATTAAATTGGATATGATGTTATAAAGCTCACAGAACTGTTATCTTCTTTCAATTTTGTAAGGTCTTCATATCTTTATATATAAACTATATGTGATTTATAAGGACATTAGTTTTTTAAACATCTTATGGGACACTTGTCCATTAACGTCATATTAAAATTCCTTTTATCCACAAACTTACACAATACTCTTGATTATCTGGACATGCAAAGATAAGTAAAGAGTCTAAAGAATGTAGTTTATTTCATAACTTTGAAACTTGGACAGTGATTTGAGAGTGCAACTTAGTACACAGCTCCTTTCCTAAGCAACTCTGAACATGTAGACTGAAGGGGTGGTTCCCTCAGGTGCCTGACCTCTGTGCACATCCTGGTCCGCCTCGCCTTCGCCCAAACTGCAGTACTATAAATCAGATTTTTGACGTGTTACAGAACACAAGGCACAGCTGCTACAGCCTGAAGTATTCGAAAAGTTTTGAAATACTGCGTGTCTAACAAAATTCAGTTTTTGTGTGAATGAAAGTTTTATTGAGGTAAGCCCTATTTGTTTGGAAAAAAGAAACTCAGAATCAGCTAGTGATTATTTCAGATTTATGTACGTGTATATTTTCCTTTCTCTCCCTCCCCCACCTTGTCTATAAGAGAAAGGGTGGTTGGCTTTGGGAGAAGACCTTGGTATTACACCTGTGTTAATAGGAATTTGTAGATTAAGATTTCTCTTACAATCTTAAATCAGGAATACATTGCCTTTGTAAAACATAATTGAGAGTTTGTAATCATAATATAAGTATAAAATGCTTCATTTCTTCAAATATATTTTTATTTCCTTCATTTCTAATATAAGCAGAAAATTTCACACACAGGCATTTCTCATTAGCTACTTTGCTTTGCCAGATGCCAGACATTTTTCTGAAAGAGAAGCATGTGTACATTGATACAGGTAATGTACAGTTTACAGTAAACTTAGAAATGCTTTTATGAAAGTTTTAAGGATTCTATAGGAATGCAAACATTTTGAATGCTATTAGAGATTTTTCTATATTTCACTATTTTCAATAAATTGAAAAAGTGGCAGTTATTGATTCTTTTTAAAAGTAAGATTATTAGTAGCTTTTATGAAAAAGCAAAAAGTCAATTAAGGTCAATTTCATTTGCTACCTCATGTTACATATATAATTTTATATAGTATGGTACTACATGTAAAATATTTATTAAAAACAAAATTTGTCAAGTTTTTCTGCAGAGTTTCGAGATTCAATCATATTACTTATGCAGTGATTTATACTGAGCACATTTATATTTTTTAGTGTTTACTGTTTAGTTGTATCATTCAGACTTTATTGATATATAATGTAAAATTGATTATGTATACATATACTATATAATATAAAATTGATTATGTATCACTTTTATTGATTATATAATCTAAAAAGTAAATGTTCTACTTAGTTTTGTCACACATGTAATCTTTCCAACATTTAAGAGTATGAGTGTTAGAATTTTTGATATTGTATAATGCCTTCAAGAGAAGATAATTTTTCCTAAATTATTGATTTTAAACTATTTTAGGTGCTGTTTTTCAACCCTAATCTTATCACCAAGAATGAAACTATTTAAAAATTAAGATGCCAACAGGTAATTTCTTATAAATTTATACTTTTGTTAATGTGTGTCATTTGGCAATAAGACAACTGTATATTAACACAAGGCTATAGAACTCCCTACCTAAAATCATTCCAAACATATGAAATATTTTGCTTTTGAAAGACTTTAATTTTCTAACATAAGACTATTTTATTTTAGATTTACATATTTTAATGGCTTTTACAAACTGACAGATTATAGCTTAATCTATCTGATATCAACTTTTCAAAGAATAAATGAAATCAGTATAGGAATAAAAATAGATCCAGAGATAGTGATTTGCGTTAGAGGAATGTATTCTTTATTGATAAGATATTAAGTATTGAGATATGTTGTTATAATCTCGTTAAAACAAGGACATTAATTTAGGCTGTGAAGAAGTTACATTTCACCCTCCGTAGAAAGCCATATGTAATGACTTCGTGATTTTAATGTGATTTAATGTTAATTGATGTTTTATTTATTACTTTTGAATAACTGGATGATATTAGTGAAAGTTGATTATAAAAAAGCATAACATTGTATAAAAATGATGAAGAAATACTTAGTTTTGGCTGGTTTGTTTTCTTTTTGAACACTTAAATTCTCTGTGATTATATTTTCCTCTGTACATTTATAACTTTTATAAGTTATAATGGGATGTTGAAACAAGTTTTTCTCAATTCAAAGTTTAAAAAGTCCTAAAATGTGAAGCTGTAACACTTTGGGAACACTTTGGCTCATAACAATTATATCTTAACAGGTATTGACTTCTTAGTGGCAAAAATATTAGAAAGTTTTTTAAACATTGGTACACTTTTTTAAATGCTGAGCTGGGTGGCAAATGGGAGTAATATTATTTTCTTCTTCACATTAGATGATTCTGGGTCATTTCTTAGAAACAGCTGGGAACTAATAATGTGCAGTTTAAAAGTGATACAATACTCACTTTAAAGCCAAAAGATAAAATCTTCTAATCATAAATAATAAATAGTAATGACTTAATACATTTAAATGTATTTACTTGTAATTTTTCTGTACAATGGTTTTGATGACCAAGAGTAAAAAGAAAAGGACTTTCTTTTCTTTTCTCTTTTTAAGACTAGGGGTATAATCCCAGCACTTGGAAGTCTGAGACAGAAGGATTGCTTGAGTTCAAGGCCAGCCTGGGCTACAGAATGAGTTCAAGGTTAGCTTGAACTATATAGCAAGACTCTGTCTCAAAAATATAAAAAAAGAGTAGGGGTGGAAGTGAGTCAGGAAGGAAGGAGAAAGCACCAAGGGAGAAAGGGGAGGCAAAGAGATGAAGAAAGATTAAAAAAAAAAAAAAAAAAAAAAAAGGCCAGAGATAAGGAAGTAAAAGTGGAGAAAGAGGAGTGAGAGAAATGAGAAATGGAGGTTAATTTTCTTAATATTTGGAGAGTTTTGGCTATATGTTAAGCAAAACTTAGGGGTTTTTTGTTTTATTTGATAAGTTTAGATAATCTTTACAATTACTAGCTATTACCTAAAATCCCTGCAAATTAAAGCTGTATCACATTATATTATCTTTGGTTTTTGACACTAGTTGTCATATATAGGAGTATTTAGAAATAATCTTGAAAATCAAAATTTGATCTAACTTTTCCCCACTACATTTTTAGATTTTAGTGTATTTGAGACCTACGAGGAAAAAATAAAAAAGAATTTAAATATAACCTTAGGATAGGAAAACTATAAATAATACTGCAGAATCACTGTACTAAGTGAGAAAGGCTCTGTTTATTCTAATACCCTCATCACTGCCTTTTTATCTAGTTAATATAGAGACTTCTTAGTTCTCTTATATCTACCTAAATCCATTGAAATTAATGGCCATATCCTTGGATGGATTAATTTTTCTCTCAAAAGGGCAAATATCCTTCCCTATGAAATAAAGAATAAAATTCTTCATTTTGAGAAAAGAATTCTTTATTGTAACTTTTAGAATTACTATTTCATTCTAAGGTTAAGTTTTCCTATTGCTGGTTGCACTAGAAAACCTTTAATGTGCCTTTCTCTGTCCCATATGCATATGTGTTTTAGATCACGAGGAGCCCTGTGGTCCCAGTCACAGGTCATTTTGCCTGAATGGGGGGATTTGTTATGTGATACCTACTATTCCCAGCCCATTTTGTAGGTGAGTGAAATGGACTGGGGGGAGAGGGTTTTTTTTTTTATCATCTACTAACTTTTTTGAGAAGCGATTAAAAAGTAAAAAGTATAAAATGAAAAAAAAATTGGAGAATACTTTTTATGCCTTCTTTATGTAGGGCAAAATGATGTTCTTTTAAAACAACAAAACAAAGCAGCAAATAAAAATGTCATTCAAGATATTTATTTGTAAAATTTATATTGGTAATTTCTAGCCTTAGACAGATTTTAACAAATCCATTTTCGTGAACTCCTTAAATTTTAACAATTTAGAGAAGGCGGGTCTGTTTAATATTGCTGACAGAACAGCTGGAGAATTCAGTAATGTAAGAAACTCAATGTGAGACAATTTGAGTTTAAAATATATAAATACAGGATAACTGAGTTGGTACCAAAGAAAATAGAGTGAAGTTTTTCTGTTGTTAGTACAAATAAGAAAAAACATTTCTCACCTTTATTGTTTTTAAATAATATGATTCATTTTGGAAACATATATAGAGCAAGAAATTTATGAAAACTTTCAAAATAATACTTGTCTAGCTGCCTTTCTATAGTTTAGTTAAGATGTGAGAACATATAATAAACCTCTTAGTGTGAGGGAGCAGCATACTAGCAGAGAAGCCCATAGGCTTTGTGGAGCTGCTGCCTAATCACCTCATGATACTTTATCATTTGTGTGAATTACAGTACTTGTTTGTTCTATGACTGAAATGAGAAATGTAGAACCTATACTTAAAACTTAGATCTTGTTAAATGAAAGGATAGAACAGTAAAATTCATGGGAGAAGTTAAAGATGTTGAGATTTAGTTTGAAGCAGAGGAGACAGATAAGTACTTTCACACTTACGAAGTTTTCAGGGATTTTCATGTGGGGAATAGTGTCTACTGAATATATAAAGGGAAGGAAATAGAGTAACAAACTAACAATTCCTCAACACCACAACACCCACCATGCTCAACAGTATGTTTTTCCTAAAATCTACTTGCTGAGATGTAAATTGTGTATGATAAACTATATTCACTTAAAGTGCACAATTGATGAAGTTTGGCAAATGTTTATACTGTATCTCTGAGACCACCACCACGTTAAGATATTTCTATTCCCTTCCTATACCCCCACCCTAAATTTCTCTACTGCACATGTTCATCATTTATGCACCTACATTCATTCTCACAAAAACCTTAGAGAAAGGAGGCAGAGGGACCTTAAGAAATAGAAAAATAACCCCCAAAATGAGAAATTAAATGATGTGACAAAGGTCACACAGAAAGAGATGGCCTTAGATACAACTCCCATTTGCTTAACCTTACAATACATTCATTCTGAATTCTTTCTAACTAAATAAGGCACATGGCATTTATAAAGTGAAATTTAAATATATATTGGCTATACATTTAACAATTAAAAGATACTAATGTTTTGTGTCTTACCTAGCTGGTGGCTAGCAAGGTAAATACTGTCCTTTTTCCATTGAGTTGTCTTTGCACCTTTGTGAAAAGTCAGTTAACCAGTTATGTATGAGCCTGTTTCTGGACCTCTCTGTTGATTTGTGTTTCTGTCTTTTTATCAATTCCATATAGTGTTGATGACTGAGTTTACAGTGAGTGAAATTGGGTAGCATGAGTCCTTAACTTTACTTTTCCTCTCAGTGGTCTTTAGCTTTTTTTTCCTAATAGATAATATTTATTGTTAAAAAGATTTCAAGCATATTTTAACTTAATCTGACAAGTTCTATATTTTTTATTCAGTTGTAAGTTTAAATTTTTTTTACATTATAATTTTTTCTTTAACCTGTGGGTTGTTGTTACATTTTTATATCTACTTGCACCATGATCTATGAACTTAGTCCATCAAATTTTCTGCCCTAAATAAGTTAAAAGAAACAAAGAGGACTGGGATTTGGTGACTAAGTCAGTCTCTGGGACTTACCCTTATTTCCCCTGTCTACTCTCTGCCCCTTCATTAGTAACATTTCTGTGCTAAAGTAGTATTCTAGTGTCACTCTTTCTTCTGTCCTAATTCTATTTACAATACTGCTGTAGTGATTTTTCTAAAAAGCAAAATTGATTTTCTTTTCTATTCACAAAGCTTTCCAAGGGATTCTTGTGCCCCAGGGTACAACTGAATTTCTTAGCCTGGCATTCAGTGTTCTTCATATTAGTCTGCTCTATTTGGCGTACTTTTCAGTAACTTCTTTTTACGTATCTTGAGTTGTAACATCCTGAACTGTGTACTTTTCTCAGACAGGCTGAACATAATTAGCTTTGGCAGATGTTAGTCCTCCTGTCTGAAATGGCTGTCCCTCTTTGTTCATAAAGTAGGCTAACTTACTGTTCTGGGAAGTCTTTGTCCTAACCAGGAAGATACAAGAGCTCTTTCCTTTGTGTTCCTATCAGACCAGTGTGATACTGGCATAGGGAAACCTATAGACCAGTAATTTGTAAAAGTTTTAAATTTTGATGAAGTTGAATTTGTTTTATTTTGTTGTTATGGCTAAGAAATAATTGCCAAATCCTACATCATGAAGTTTTTACCTAATGTTTTCTGCTAAGAGTTTTTCCCCTCTTGTATTTAGGTCTTTGGTCTATTTTGAGCTAATTTTCATAGGTGGTATAAAATAAGGTCTTCTGAATGTGTCCAGTTTTTGCAGCACCATTTGTTGAAAAACTGTCCTTTCCTCTTTGAATGGTCTAGCTGACTTGACCATATGTGGGAAGATTTATTTCTGGGTTCTGTATTCTATTCCGCTGATCTATATGTCTACCTTAATGCCATGATTACACTGCTTCGATACCATAGCTGTATATTAAGTTTTGAACTCATGAAGTGCAAGTCCTCAGATTTTTTCCTTCAAGAATGTTTCAGCTATTTGACATTCTTTGAAATTCCATATGAATTTTGGAATGGTTTTTCCTGTTCCTATTTTTTTAAAAAAGCATCTATTTGATTTTACTTGTTCCTTTTTTTTTTTTTTTTTAAATGAGGCCTCACTGTGTTGCCCTGCTGGTGTTGAACTTATGAGCTCAGGCAGTCCTACCACCTTGGCCTCTTTACATGCACATATCACCAAATCCAGCTTCTATTTGGTTTTGATCAGATTGTCTTGAGTACTCCTGGAGCTATTTTTTATTTATCAGACATTGTATATGGAAACTAGAGATAATTTAAGGCCTGATGATATT
This sequence comes from Chinchilla lanigera, assembly GCF_000276665.1. NCBI lineage: Eukaryota > Metazoa > Chordata > Mammalia > Rodentia > Chinchillidae > Chinchilla > Chinchilla lanigera. Next base: position 1,236,410 of record NW_004955450.1, on the reverse strand, counting down.
ATCTTCCTCTAGGTAGAAGCACTAGTAGTCATAGATCATCTAATCAGTGATTGAGATTATTCTAAGCTAGGGTTTTGACTGCTGTGTAAACTAATGTATATGCACACCATGTTGTCTAAGATGAACTTTGGAATCAGCTTATTTCCAAAAACTCTTGCAAGAATTTTTATTGGAATGGAATCTTTAGAACAAATACAAGGAGAATTGGTATCTCAATAAAGGTGAAGACTTCTAATCCCTGAACATATACCTTGATTAAATTTCTTTCTGTAAAACCTGTTTTTTGACAGTAGGGGCACATTAGTGGTGTTTTTGCATCTTTGGTTTGGTTAGGTTAGGTAAGGCTTGGTTTGGTTTGGGCACAGGGCCTTACTATGTAATTCAGGCTGGGCTTGAACTCGGTTATGTAGCTCAGGCTGGCCTTGAGCTCATGGCGATCCTCCTGCCACAGCTTCCCAAGTGCTAGGATTGTAGGTATGCACCACCATGCCCGGCCTTTCATTTGTTTTTACAAATATTTAAACAACCCAAATGCCCAATCAATTGAGGAATGGATAAAAAAGACGTGGTATTTTTATACAATGGAATACTACTCAGTATACTACTCATTTTATACAATGGAATACTATCCATGAAGAAGGATAAACTTGAGACTTTTATAGGTAAGTGGATGCAATTTGGGACCATACTCATAAGTGAAATAAATCAGACTCACATGTGTAAACATGGTATTGTCTCCCTGGTGGGAGAACTTGAAAGAGTAAATAAGGTCTAAAATGTACAATAGATATTGTGAAACAGGAAGTAATTATTTAAAAGGAAGAAGGAACTAGGAGAGATAGAGGGGAAAGGGCAAAGAAAGGAAGGAAAAAGGGAAAATGCAAGAAAAGAGAAATGCAAGGTAGCTATACTATTACTGTTTCTTGGTTCATTGAAAAGGAAGGTTCATGCTCATATTGATTGGAGAATTTTTTATGCCCATATTTTGTACTCTAACTACTTTGAATATGCCAGTATGCAGTGTACTATTGTTACTCTCCTATTCTTTTGTTATGAAATTCTGTTTTACCTTTTTCCAATAAAACTTAAAAAATAGATATTTAATAGTTTTGTGGTAGCATTTAAAATACCATTTTCCAAATGCTAACTGCTAGTGTATAGAAATAAAATTATCTTTGTACTGATCTTATGCATAGTAATCTTGCTGATTTCACTTCTTGGTTATAGTAGATAGTTTTAGAGAATTGACAATTATATCATCCTTTAAATCACAGCTATGCTTCTTTTTATCCAGTCTTGAGGGCTTTATCTTGCTGAGTTGCATTGGCTTGACTGGAACCTACAGTATGCTATTTAATAGAAGCAATGAGAATGGTTCATCCTTGTCTGGTTTCTGACTTCAAGGAAAGAGATCTCAGTATTTAATCAAGTATGATTTAAGCTGTGGGTTTTTACTGATGTCTTTTAATAGATTAAGGAAGTTTCCCATTTTCTTTGGTGAGTTTTTAAAATCACAATAGTTGTTTGTTTGTTTTTTGTCTTTTTGAGACAGGGTCTTGCTATGCAGTTTAGGCTGGCCTTGCGCTCATTTTGTAGCCCAGGCTGCTCTTGAACTTGCAGTGATCCTCCTGCCTCAGCCTCCCAAGTGTTGGGATTACAGGTGTGTGCCACCATGCCGGCTCAAAAGTTTTATATTTTATCAAATGCCTTTTTGTGCCTATCAAAATGGTCATTATTCTATTTGACAAATGCCATAAATTACATTAATGTTTACTTCTTCCTAAAAATATATTTAAGGTATATTCCATACCTATATAAGGCATATTTAAAGTACATATATTTAGAGTGTACAGTTTGATGAGTTTTGACATAAATATGAAACCATACAGTCAACCAGATTGCACAATCAAGCTAATGAACATATCTACCATTCCTCAAAGTTTTATACCACTTTGAGATTCATCTCTTTTTTTGTCCTCAAGTAAGCATTGATCTGCCTCCTGTAATCTAAGTAATCAAATTTATTGTCAAAAATTACTCTTAATGTTTCTTTCCTCATTTAGTTTAAAAACAAATTGATAAAAATGGATTAACTCTTCAGAGGAGTAAAGCATGTAGGAATAAAAGATGTAGGGAACAGCCACTACATCTAAGCTGGAGGAGAGAACTGGGCGAAGGACAAAAGTGAGAGGAGTCCCACCTTGATGTGGTTTTGGGTCCATGGAGCATGGAGAAATTCTCACACCAGGGTTCTCATCAGAAAGCATCCATGTGCTGCTGGGAGTCTCAGCTAGAAGCTGCTTGCTAAGGTAGAGGCAGAGCCTGTGGGGTGCTGTTGGCTCTTCCTGGAGGTTTGTATCATGGATCCTACCAGGAGGAACCTTCAGCTGGTTGACTCCCTTGGAGTAGGAAGAACAACCTCTCCATGTAGTACCTCTTACTCAGGAGGCCTGACATGGTGCGGGCTGGTGGAAGAGAATGTTATGGGCTCAAGCCCAAGTCCCATGTGGCTTGGACAATGAAGGGTAGGGTTGGAAGTTAGAGCCAGTGAATCAGTAGTGATACAATCCACCCCTTTGATTGCTCAGCTGTTGAATGTGCCTTTTGTACATCTGAACTTTTGCATAAGAAATTCTTTCATTTTCTTCAAATGAAAAGGCATTTAATGCCAGCATCTTTTTTCTAGCTGGCAATATTAATTATTCCTCAAGTTTCATCACAGTCAACTGAACATACTGTTACATAAAGACTAATTGCAAAGGTTAGCCTCAATAATGGTTAGATAGAGAAGAAAATAGTTTAAATCCAAATAAATACATATACATAATCAGCAGTGAAAATATATATTTTAGTCCTTTTTGTAATTAATGGCACAAGATCATCGATGACATCTATGACTTTCTTCCTGTCAGTTGGGATCTTTTACTCAGGCTGACAGAGTATCTTCTCCTTCTTTTTTTATTCAATGATGTGAAGAACCCAAAATGATTAAATTTATAAAAGGTGATTCACTATACTTAGGTTATAGTGAAGGATATAGGAAAGCTAAAGGAGAGGGATAACAGATGAAGAGGGAGCAGCTACCTCTAGCCTGAGAACATATACTCAACAAAGGAACATATTTAGAGAATAACTTCATGCCCAACCACACTGGGCTTCAGATCTTGTTGAAAGATTGAAGGTTTGTCTTACTGGATGGAGAAATGGTTCGCTTAGATGCCTTAGGCAAGAGCTGATGAGCAGGAAACTACTCCCTGAGTTTCCAGTAAGACTTGTTGGGGACCTCCCTGCTGGGAAACCTGAGACTTACTGGAAGGTTTCTGCCACTTAGTCCTCCAAATAAAGCCACCCACTGGCTGTCACACTATAGGAGCCAAATAAATGCACTAGAGGCAGGAAGCTAAATCTTTTTCTTCTAAAGCTTGAGCAAGAAAATTTTGCATGAAATTTTCAGCAAAAGGAGCTTGAAAATCTCTAGTGCTGTCTACTAACAAAGCCTAAAACTGTGCTAGGTGGCAAAAGAGAAATGTTTACAGTGTACAGTTCTAATATTGCAAAGCAGGGCAGAGAAGAGTGACTCAGAGGAAATCAGTTCATAACTGACACAGTCTTGTTGTGTCTGTGGGATCTGTAATGATGTCCTTTCTTTCATTTCTGTGATTGGTGATTTATGTCTCCTGTTTACCGTATCAGTTTAGCTAGAAGTTTACACACTTAATTTATCTGCTCAAAGAGCCAGCTTTTGGTTTTATTTATATTTCTCTTTTGTTTTCCTCCTTTCTACTTCATTGATTATTTGTCTTTCCTTTTACATAATTGGGTTTAATTTATGCTTTTATTCAAGTTTCTTAGGGTAAAAACTTTGATCACTGATTTCAGAACTTTCTTCTTCCCAAGTAAGCATTTAGTGCTATAATCTTTTCCTATAGCACTGTTTTACTTGCATCTCATAATTTTTGGTTTATTGTGTTTTTATTTCCATGTAGTTCTAGTTACTTCCTGACTTCACTTTAGACTTTTTCATTTGACTCATGGGTTATACTGAAGTGTATTTTATAGTTTCTGAAGATTTGAAGAATTTTCTAGTTGTCTGTTATTGCCTTTTTTCCAAGTTTTAAAATTGTGTTAAGATACACATAACATGACATCATCATAACCACTTCTAAATATATAATTCAGTGGCATTAAATAAATTCATAATGTTATGCAGTCATTGCCACCATTCATCTATTCCCTCTCCGTTTTGTGAAACTGAAACTCTGTACTGATAAACAGTAACTCCCTGTTCCTCCCTCTTCCCGTCCCAGTCCCTGGGAACCACTGTTTTCTTTCTGCCTCTGAGATTTGGACTACTCTACGTATTTCATGTAAGTGGAATCTATAGTATAATTTTGTGATTGGGTTACTTCACTTAGCATATGGCCTCAAAATTCATTTATGTTGTAGCATTTGCCAGAATTTCCTTCCTTTGTAAGGCTGAATAAGATTTCATCATGTACGTGTATGCCACAGTTTGCTTACATATTCATCTTTAGAGAGATGTTTGGGTTGCTTGTGCATTTTAGCAATTGTGAAAAATGCTGCTGTGAATGTGGGTATACAAATATTTCTTTTAAATTCTGTGTTCATTTTCTTTGGGGCATATACCAAGAAGTAGAAATGCTGAATCATAAGATAATTATATATTTAATTTTTTAAGGAACTGCCTTACAGTTTTTCTGTAGCGGGTACCATTACATTCCCACCAACACTGTAGAACGGTTCTGATTTCTGTACCACCTTGCTGGCACTCTTTTCTGTTTGTTTTTTTCAAAATAGTAGCCATTCTAATGGTTATAAAGTAGTATCTCCTTTGGTTTTGAGCAGCATTTCCCTAATGATTAGTGGTGTTAAGCACTGTTTCCTATGTTTCTTGCCTATTTATCTATGTACTTTGGAGAAATGTCTATTAAACTACTCTTCTTTTTGGAGGGTTGGTTTTTTTTTTATTATGGTTGAGCTGACATTCTCTCTACCTATTTCTTAACAGATATATTATATGAAAATATTTTCTGTCATTCACCGGATTCCCTTATTACTGTGTTGATAGTGTCTTAAGATATGCAAAATTTTCATGAAGTCCAATTGCCTTTTATTTTCTTTTTTTTCAACTTTTTTTATTAGTCCATGTTTGCAGTATATGTATATGTAGCCTTAAGCTACATCCATTTTCCTACAAATGTTTATCCTTCTTTATGACAGAATATTACTCTGTTGTGTATAAATACTACATTCTCTTTATTCATTTTTTTGTCAGTGGACATATAAGTCACTTCCAAAATTGAGCTATTATGAGTTGAAGAGTCTTTAACTCTTTTGGAAAGACACCTAGAAAGGAAATATCTGGGTCTAATGAAATTTCTAGTTTTAGTTTTTGGAGGAATCTCCATACTGATTTCCATAATAGTTGTGCTAGTTTATATTCCCACCAGCAATGTAAAAGTGCTTCTTTTTCTTCTGCAGCCTCACCAGCATTTATTATTATTTGGTTTCTTGATGATGGCTATTTTTGTGCTATAAGATGGAATCTCCATATTGTTTTAATTTGCATTTTTCCGATAGCTGATGATGTTGAACATTTTTTATGTATTTATTGACCATTTGTACTTCTTTTGAGAAGTATCCATTTCAGTTGCCCATGTTTTGATTGAGTTATTTTGAGGAATATATCTTGGAATATATCCCCTAGTGATATGGGGTCTGTGCTGTATTTCATCTTGCTTTAAAGCCTACCTCCCTGTTTTAATACAGGCCTGAGTACTTACCTTTGGTTGGTGTTTTATGTGATTAATATTGTTTATATCTTTCTGTCCTTTTTTAGATGCATCCATATCTTTATATTTACAGTGTGTCTCCTGTAAATAGAATATAAATAGGTGTTTTTAAATTAACCTTACAGTCTCTGTTTTTTAATTCATCAATCTACATTTCATCAATCTACATTTAATGCAGTTGCTAATATATCTAGGTTTAAATTGTGCTGCTGTTTTTTTATTGTCACATGGTATTTTTTTTCTAGTATTTGTCCTTTTATTGGCCACTCAAATATTTATTCACTTTTTCGTTATCTTTTTAGTCATAGCATTCTTTTTTTTCCTTGAGTGACTGATATCGCAGTATAATGTTGATTTGTTATAGTCTACCCTTGATTCGTACCTTTATTTGTCCTGAATAATGGAAGAAATTTTAACAGCGTAAGTTCATTTACCATCTCATACACTTTGCATTCATTGTGTCAAGACGGGAATTGGCTGTATATTGGAGATCTTCGAAGCCCTTGTGGGCAGCCTGACAGCCATCAGACACTCTGCTGGTGTGCTTCCTACTAAAGTCACTTTGTCTGTGGGAAAGTTAGTACTCAGCCCACACCTAGACTCTGGAAAGGCCCAAGAGACAGAAGGACTGTTAGTCTGAGTTCACCAAGGAAGAGCATTTTTCTTTCTAGGATATTAGTTCATCTAGTCTTCTTTGCTTCTACATACTTCTGATGTCTAAACATTTTAGAGTTCTGTTTATTTTTCATGTTCTAGTTGTTGCAGTGGGAGTAGTGGCTTATTGTAACACCTACATCTTACCTGGTACTTTCTTTTAAAACTTAAAAGTTTAAAATAGATAATATGTTCCTATCTGTCAAAGATAAAAAATGAAATCAAAAGAGATACCAATATATATTCTTTATCTGTACTGATGTGCCCCGCTGTACACTGTAGGAAAGCAGTAAGCTCTTGCCTGCACTTCTAGTGTTCCTTTTTGCAAATTCAAGGAAATGCAAATGTATTTTTAATCTTCCCATTTCTACTTGAAGTGCCTACCAAACAATACATTTATTCAGTAAATATTTGTCAAATAAATGAAAGAACAAAGACTGTACTGTGTGGTCCATTATGGTGTCTGGTAGCCAGAGTGGCTTTTGAGCATTTGAAGTGTAGCTGATGTACCTTAGACCTGGTGGCTACAGAATGAGCGTTAAGTAATCCCCAGAATTTTGTAGACAGGGTGAAAAAATAATGCAAAGTATGTTGTTAATAATATTTACGTGGAGTAAATATTGAAATGATATTTTGCATATATTGAACTCAATTAGATATATCAGTAAAATTAATTTAATGTATTTGTTTTGCTTTTTAAATGTATCTTAAAAATATAATACTAGACATTATATTTCTGATGGAGAGCATCACTATATACATGGCTCTGTGTTTTGTTCTTTTGTCTTAATATATGCAAGAAATGTGTTCATTTCAATACATGGATTCCTCTTCCTCTTTTTCTGGCAGGAAGGTATTCTGTTTGTATATTAAACCATAGTGTATTAAACCACACCAGTGCTGGATGTTGTTGCACACAGTGCTGCAGTGAATAACCCTGTATGTGAGTCTGCACACATTTGTGAAGTTATATATCCATAAAACACATTCCTGCAAGTGAGGTTATTGGATTAAATGTATTTGTAATATATTGCCAAATTGCTCTCCACAGAGATTATAATACTATAATAGCTTGTTGAATTCCCCCCACCTAGATATTTGGGTAACTGATTCTTCGTGCCCTTGTGAGAGAGTGGATTCTTTTTTTTTATTTTTTTATTTATTTATTTTTTTTGGTTTTTCTCCGGTACCGGGAACCGAACTCACGACCTTGCACTTGCCAGGCAAGCGCTTTTTGCCACTGAGCTAAATCCCCAGCCCCGAGAGAGTGGATTCTTGATACTTTTTTCCCCCCTAGAACTTCCATTGGAAAGTTTGGCCTTTGTTTATAATATCAATTGAAGGTAATTATTTATAGGGTTTTTTGGGGGGTTGGTTTTTTGTTTGTTTGTCTGTTTTTTGTTGTTGTTTTTTGAGACAGGGTCTTGCTATGTAGTTCAGCCTCACCTTGAACTGTATGTAGCCCAGGCTGGCCTCAAACTCACTGCTATCCTTCTGCCTTAGCCCACTGAATGCTGGGCTAGCATGCACCACTATGGCTTGCCAGTTCATTTTTCTTTTCATCTAGCCTATGGTATTTATTTTTTGTGTAATATGATTGTTTTACTACAACTTTACCAATTTTTTTCTTAAAGCACTTAATGTTTGAGTCACACTTAGAAAAACCTTTCTCAGTCTGAGATTGTAAGGAAATTTGTGTTTGTTTCAGGTGCCTTTTTTCCCTTTCAATTAAATATATGTTTACATTATATGGTATGAGATATGGATCCAACTTTTTCTTCTCCAGTATGGCTACTGTCCTAGTGCATTATGCTACTATAACAGCATATCAGAGACTAGATAATTTAGAAGAAGTAGAGGATTATTGCCCTCAGTTCTAGAGGGTTGGAAGTCCAAGGTCATACACTGGTGTTTGGCATCTGGTTAGGGCTTTCTGGCAGTGTTCTTACATGGCAGATGAGGCAAACATTAGGTATCCTCCCAGGACAGAGGGCAGAAGAGCAAAAGGGCTTAAGCTCACTCTGCTTCAACCTTTTAATAAGGCACTAATTCCACCTGTGAAGGCAGAGAAGACTTCTCCTCTTAGTACCACCACAATGGGGATTAAGTTTCAACATGAACTTTGGAGGCGGTGGATTCAAACCATAGCAGCACCCCAGTTCTCCCAATGTTATGGGTTTATGTATCATAATTCCCTATGAGGGCAAAGATTTTTATCCACATGTTTACTGCTAGAGCAGTACCTCAAACACAGTAGATACGGTATTTCAAGAAATATTTATTGAATGAATGAATTAACCACTAATTTGAAATGCTGACTTTGTTATATACTAAGTTCCATATAAATTTTAATTCTTACTGGAATTTCTATGCTTTCGTTTGGTCTATGTGCAGTAGCAGTCTTTTAATGGTGAATCTTTATATAGTGAGTTTAATGTATAGAATTCTAGTTTTTGTCCATTCCGTGGCTTCTTTACTATTTTACTATTCCATATGAACTTTAGAATCAGTTTATCTGTGTGCAAGAAAAAACTTTGGGACTTTTATAATTGCATTAAATTGATAAATTCACTTAAAGAAAATTTTATTTTTACAATGCTGAAGCTTCTTACCCAAGATTGATAAATGTCTTTCCATGTAAGTATTCCAATCTTCTGTATACTTGAGGAGTTTTTAAGATTGGTTATATATATTTTGTACATTTCTCAAGTTGTTCCTTTGAGTTTTATTTTTATTACTGATGTAAATCAATTTCTATATACAAAATTAACATATGTTCTATGCTGAAGGTCCTTCATTTTGTCTCCACCTCACTCAGGTAAATGCCAGTAGCCTGCAAAAGTGTAATGATAGGCCCTCTGTCACTGTTTGACCTTGTATTCATCTACTAGCCCACTGCTCAATATACCTCAGCTATATGAGCCTCCTTGCTGTTCTCTTTTCCAGAAGAGTGCTGACTAAAGGTGTTGCCCTGGCTTTTCCTTCTGAGTTTAGTGCTATGCTAAAATATCCTCACGGATAACTCCCTTATATCCTACCTGTCCTTTCAGCCTTTCTGTGAGACCTCCCAGATCACTTCTTATAAACTAAAACTATTATTTTCCTACTCCCATTCTTTATTTCTGCAAATCTCTCATCATCTATTTACTTACTTCTTATTGATTTTCCCTCTCCCCAAAGCAGAACATAAATCCTCAGGGGAGAGATTTTTGTCTGTCTTGTTCATTTGTATTTTCCATGCATCTAGAACCAGCACACAGTTGACATTCATAAAGTGATTATCTGTTAATGAATGAATGCTGCCACTACTTTGATGAATTCTTTGTTTGTAGTAATTTTCCTGTTAATTCTCTTTAACACTTTCCCTTATTCTCAGATAGAATGGAAATTGATAGAGTATTCTGAAACTCAAGCAAAGCTTTTATATCCTTTATGAAGGGTTTCAGAGTAGACTAACTATTTAACTTACTATTCCCAGTGGCAGACACTGTTAGTGTCCAGTAAATACCCGTGTGGTTGTCCTCATTTCCCAGCTTCACTTGAAGTTGGATTGAGTCCTTGTGTTAGGGTTCTGGACAAAGGGGTATCAGCAAAAGGGATGCAAGCCATTTCTAATTCTGGCCCTCAGAAACCACTCCTGAAAAACTTTTGTTCTCACTTTTCCTGCCTCAGTGATCCTAGAGGCTATATTTTCAGCAGTAGATGGAGAAGGCTATCCAAATGGCCTTGAGCATTAAGTTACCAGTGAGCAAGAAATAAACTTTCATTATGTCAATCCCCCAGTATTTCAGTTTGCCTTTAATAACAGCTAGTATTTACTATTATATGAACACATTATATCCAGACATTTTTCTGTCTTAATATTTTTATTCTGCACTAGTGATTTATGAATGAGCCGCTCCCTTATATAATCTGAACACCTTGGGACAAAGGAATTGTCTTATTTGTTTGAATTTTCTCTATCTAATGTACATCATGGAATTTAATAAGTACCAAGAAAGGATGTTAAGTAAATTGTTGAAGAAAAGATGTGGGATGCAAGGACTTAGAAATCTTATCATTGCCAGGCATGGTGGCACATGCCTGTAATCCCAGCACTCAGGTGACTGAGGCAAGAGGATCGCTAGGAGTTCGAAGCCAGCCCAAACTGTATAGTAAGACCCTGTCTCAAAAAAACCCCCAAAAACTCTTATCATTGAAAACTTTACAGAAGAGGGTCTGGGACTGTAGCTCAGTGAAACAGCATGTATTTTATATGCTTGGGGTTCTGAGTTCAATCACGAGCACCAATAAAAAGAAAATAGTAGGAATATTTATTCCAAGAAAACAAAACTAGAGAATAAAGAAGAAATGTTGTGAAGAGTATCTTTATAATACAAGATATCTTTATAATACAAGATTGGTTGAAATTAGCACTGAAAGCAATTTTTTACATTAGAAATTAAAGGATGAATTATCTCAAAAATTATTTATAATTTTGTACAAGGATGTGTTGTAGTCAGAGTTTACAAGGGAATAGATTTAATATAGGACATGTAATTTATAGAACTATTTTATAATATTCACCCAAAAAGTCAAATGCAGAAGAGTGCACAAGATCTGTTCACACACTAGAGCCCCAAATAATCCAGCTGAGGGCCTTGATCCCACAGCAGTGTCCTGCATGAGTCCAGCTAATGACCTAGAGCCCATGGCTGTATCCCCCATGAGTCCAGTGGGAGACCTAGAGCCCACGACAATGTGACATGCAAATATGTACCAAGGATCTGCACTGGGAAGACACAAGGTCAGTGATGGAAGCTAGAAAGTCTGTGCCAGAGGGATGAGGGAGATGTGGCTGGCTGAGGAATCTGCCCTGGAGCAAGGAAGTGATGGTCAAGGTAAGGACCAGAGCTCCCTGGAAAAGAATCGTAGCCATCCTGAGTGACAGCAGGCTCCAGGCTCCTCCAACAGTGAGAACAGCTGAGTTCATATCAGGAAAACTAGCAAGACAAACTTCTCCAGGAGGACCAACAGCACACCATCTTCTCCTCCAGTTCTCCTTTTATGCTGTTGGCAACCATCCTCAGGTGGGCCTTCCACACCCAGCGTCGTGCTGATTCAGTTCAGCTGGGTGTTACAAGTTGACCTTTTGTAAATCTACCACTGGGATGTTACCTGTTTTTTCTTTTTCTTTTTTTTTTTTTTTTTTTTTTGGCTTTTATTAAACTCACGTATTTTTTTCTCTAGTTAAGTTACTTATAAATAAGCTGGTCTGGAAATCTCAAACTTTTTTAGTGTAATAGGGTATTAAAGTGAAGAGAGACTCAAGTAGGGGCAAGGTCGTGAAAAAAATCCTTTAAAATATCACTAGAATAATTTCCTGTTTTACACTTACCTAAACCCTTTTACAAAGTATCTCAACCAATATGTGTTAAATGAAATTTCCAAATATAGAGGTAAATCCTGACCATCAAATAGAAGTGTATAGTCCTGATATTTATGGATCCTTATTATGCAATTCCCATAACACATCTTCCTGGAAAATTTTGAGGTTTGAACTAGACCTATTTATTTTTACACCATGACACAAACATTTCATCTGATTCTACCAAGACTACAGATACAGTAAGAAGAAATATATAAAATATATATAGATATAGATATCTAATACTATTCATTGTACTATATAGATGATGAAGCAAGCTACTTGCCACTGAAAATAAGTGATTAAGAAGGAATCTGGTACATTTTCCAGTTATTTAAATCAATCTCTTCTTTGTTACATCCAGAGATTTTATGACAGAGACTATTATCTGGTTCCCTGACCTTTCAGCAATATGCATATCTTAATTCTACTGTGGGTACATATGATATATTGAAAAATAAAGCTGATTTGTTTAATATGAGTAATTGAGCTTTAAACTCTTAGAGTCAAAATAAAAGATTTGCACTACTTCATGACATTAGTATATCTAGGGAGTAAATAGCCATGCAGAATATTGTGTGACTGTGGTATTGTCGTAGTCTGAGGTCTCCTATCCTCTGTGTGGTTAGTTAAGCACTTTGTGAGGTGCTTGCATCTCTCTTAAGCAGATACAGGTCAACTAGTTTTGCAGAGACTGATATCTAAAGTAAGCATTCCTGTTTATTAATTTGTGAGGGATTGCTAATATGCTTGAGTTGTTGAGAGCGAGCCACATTCTGTAGCTAGCCTCTTGCATTTGTTTATGTGAAGAGTCATCTTGCCCTGGACAGTCATCTGGGGGGGTCTTCTGGCTACAGGTGCCTCTGCATGCTGGTGCTCACATAGGCTTGCCTGATGTCTCTGTGACCCCCCTCATCTTATACCTATCAAAACTTACTCAGAGATGCAGAGATTACTTGTTAATCATATTCAACCTGTCTCCATTATTTAAAGGAACTATACTTTGTTCATCTCTGATTCATTAACTTTATATTCAAGTTGAATTAAATATTCTGTGTCCTTTAGTTATAAGTATTATAAGTCAAATTAATTTTTCCTTACACTTAATATACAATCTAAGACAGCTGAGCTGTATTAAAAATAAAGTCTTGTGTTATTTTTTTAAGTGTCCTTCTCCTAGGTCCTGACTTTCAGGAATATTAGTATTGTGGCTAATGCACCAATCTACTTCTATCTTAGAGAATGTTTATGTATTTTAAATCCTGTAGGGTCCTTTTGTTTGTGTATCAGCAGTGTAAACTCTGACTAAAATCACTTGTTTATTTAAACCTAGAGTAACTCATATCAGACAAATCTCAAACTCTACAAACATAAACAGCATCAGGGATATAGCTCAGTGGCATAAGCACCTGCCTGGCAAACACAAGGTCCTGAGTTCAATTCCTGGTACCAAAACTAAACAAACAAAAAAACATAAACAGCACTGGCTGAAAGCACCAGAGATTGACTAAAAGGAGGCAGAAACAGAAAATGAGCTGGCCCTTGGAAAAAGGGATTATCACTGTGTAAATGACCCATCTTTTGGGTTTTTGTCTGTGGAAAAGCCCTTATCAGTACCACAGAAAATGAATAAAATTGGGTGGAAACCTGTAGGCAATCACCGTCACTGAAAACTGCTGGTAGACCTTTTGTAGAGAGCTGCAGAGTGGGAGCCCAAGTTCCTTATATGTACTCTGCCTGAATCTCAGTTGGCCCTGGGCTTTTATGCAAGGAGAAGACTAAGAAGAATAGATAGGTAGTTTGGGTATTGTCACAGTAGAGGAGACAGAGTTTTTAGAGTTTCAGTTAAGCCATGTTATCTTACTGATAAAACAAAAAATCAGCAGTCTAGAGAGAAACATAACAATCTGTAGGTTTTGTTTTTTGTTGTTATTTTTTAAGACACAGCTTTGCTATGTAGTTCAAGCTGGCCTTTGACTCACTGTATAGCTCAGGCTGGCCTCCAACTTGCGGCAATACTCCTGCCTCAGCCTCCTGAGTGCTGAGATTATAGGTGTGTGCCACCATGCCGGACTAGAATCTGCAGTTTTTACAACATATTGTTTACAAGGTCTGGGATAGAACTCAATTACTAGACATATGAAGATATAAAAATGTGACCCATTTGCAACAGTAAAGAAAGTTAGTGTACCAGAACTTTAAATCTCAACTTATTATCAAGAATATAACAGAAAATAAAATCAGTAAGGATACAGGAAATCTCAAAGGAGAAACAGAAAAGATAGGCTGGAAGAGTAAAAACTTTAAAACTAGAAAATACAGTATCTGAAATAAAATATTTAGTCAACAGCACTTTGGAAAAGATAGAAGAAAGAATATGTGACCTTAGAGATGGATCAGTAGAAATTACTGAAGAAATTTAAACCTCAGTAACCCATCAGACAATATTAAAAATCCAACATAGTTGTAATAGGGAACCCAGAAGGACAGAAGAGAATGCAACAGGGAAAAAACTTTAAGGAAATAATGGCCTTACATTTTCAAATTCAGTGAAAGACAAATTTTCAGATTTAGGGTCAGCAAAAAACAAGCAGTCCTAGACACATCATAATCAAATAGCTGGAACAAAAAAGAAAAGAAAAATATAGAAAATCTTGAAAGGAGAGAAAATGATACTTCCATAGAAGGAAACAGCAATGTGATTGGCAGCTGATTTCATAAACTATGGAGGCAGAGAGATAGTGAAAAGATATATTTAAAATTATGAAAGAAAAAGCACAATCCAGAAGTATAGCTTGAAAAAAATATTTCAAAGATGAAACCAACAACAGCAACATTATTCATAATGGCTAAAAGTGGGAAAAAGCCAAATACTCAACAGCTGACAAATTTATAAATGAAATGTAGTAGATCCATACAGTGGAAGATTATTGGCAGTAAAAATGAATGAAGTACTGTTATATGTTACACCATAGATAATTCTTCAAAGTATGCCAACTCAAAGAAGCTGTTTATGAAATAACCCATATTATGTGATTCCACTTATATTAAATAGTCAGAATAGATAAATTTCTAGAGACAGAAATTAGATTAGTAGTGAGATGGGAAATAGGGACCTATTGGCTCATAGGTGTAGTGTTACTTTTAGGAGAGAGGAAAACTTTCTAAAATTAGATTTTGATAACAACCCTGTGAATACACTAAAATCATTGAACTGTGTACTTGGAGTAAGTTATATTTTATGTGAATTATGTGGCTTAATAAAACTATTAAAATGGAAAGATATTTTCAGGTAAAAAAAAAACCCAAGATAATTCGTTATCCACAAGGCTGCACTAAAAAAATTACAGAAGGAGAATCTCTAGGCTGAGAGGAAGTAATGTCAGATGGAAACCTGAGTCTACAGAAGGAAATGAGTAGCACTGAAAATAGTAAAAACGTGTGTAAATATAAGACTGTCTCTTAAATCTCAACTTTGATGAAAGTATATTTGACTATTTAAACCAAAAATAACATTGTTTTGTGGAGCACATTGACTGTATAGATGCACTGCACAGGACCAACATGGCATGAAAGGAAGTAAATGGAAAAACATGGTTGCAAGATTTTGCATTCTTTTGTGATGTTATCTAATGTTAACCCTGAGTAGCCTATAAAGTTAAGAATGCATATTGTGACCCCTGGAGTAACCACCAAAACTGCAATATAGAGTTAGTTAAAAGGATCATAGATAAAATGATACACTGTAAACATTTAACCCAAGAAGAAACAAGAAAAAGGGAACTTCGAGATATAAAAATGAGACACCCCCATAAATAGTAGTCCCACACACAGCCATAAGAACTTTATTAAGTACAAGTGGGCTAAACATGCTAGTTAAAAGATTGAGAGGGACAGAACATCAAGAAGAGTATATGTAAGATGACACTACAGATCCTATAGAAGATGTTAATGGAGGTTTTTGCTTCCTGTCTTGACAGAATAATTTGGACTAGGCTTGCTGTCCTGCTTTAAACATCTTTGAAAATGGGGCAAACATACAAAATGCCCTTTTTAGATAGTAAACAACAAGCATTGCTGGACAGTGATCCCTGCAACTTCTCAGGCTTTCTTCCTTTCCTGGACGTGCTTTCTGGATGGTGGTAGAGTTAGATGGGTACATCAAGCAGAGCAGTGTGGTCTGGCTGAGTTGAGGAGAAAGAGGTCTGAGACCAGGCAGGTTCACAAGGCTGGGAGAGGAAAGTGTGTAAGATAAGGAGTTCCAGAAATCAGCACTTTTCTTTATATAAGTTTTATGTATTTCTTAAGTTTATTCTTCTTTATCTCATCATTCTGTTCCTACAGTTAGGTGGGCCTTTTATTCTTTTCCATCTTCCAATTATTATTTGTATGTAGGAACGTGAGTGATTTCTATATATTAACTGCCCTCGCTGTCTTACTGAATTATGTTATTATTCGTAGGAGTTTTCCATTTTATTTTCTTCAACTTTCAATGCATATTATTGTATCATCTATTAATAGTAGTGGTTTTACTTACCTCTTTCTAATTGCTGTACTTTTTATTTGTGTAACTTAATTGTATTTTAGAATATTCAGTATGATATTTAATAATGATAGAAACACAGGTTTTGACAGTTTCTTGTAGGAAAATTTAGGAATTGTAGGAATACCTTTACTATTTGCTCCAGTAATCCTGATGCTAACTTTTGCCTGGGAGAGAGATATTTTATGTTAAGGTATTTTGATTATTTTTGTTTTAGTAAGTAACATCCACTCCATTCTTGGATTTCCTTTTTTGTTTATTTTTGTGTCTGTGCTGAGACTTCCCGTTTCTCAGTGAGATTTTTATACATTATGTAAATGTTTTGCTTTGCTTTGTTGAGGATAGTTTTAATTGTGGTTTAAAACATTCTTGTCTAGTAGTTTCAACATCACCTTGATTTTGGCTTGGACAGTGTTCATGAACATTTTTAGCTTTCAGCGTGCTGATCTCATACTGTTTCTGAGACATTATGAATGTTAAATTGTGGAAATTCTATATTCTGGTGTTTTTTTTTTTTATCTCCAACAAGCATGGTTTCTTTTGTTTAGTAAGCAGTTTTCTTGGCTGGACTTCCGTAAACACTGTTTCTTATGTGGCAACTCCATTCTGTTCAGATATTTTGTTTTTAGGGGAGCTGCTTTAAGTCTGTACTGAGTGTGGGTTTTAGGAGTTACTCAGAGATGAGGAGACAGTTTGGGATCCCTTCTCTCTATGTTCCTATCCAGAATCTTCTACTCTTTCAGAATTCAGTGGCTTCATAGCTGCTTTTTCTAGTTCCCGTGTTCAGAAAGTGTTGTGTATGGACCTCCGCTGCTGAGCTCACCCCTGGTAAATGCTGCAGAAACAAATGCTTGCTTATATGTTTGTTTTCCTGTCCCTTTTCCGTGAGACAAGTGTGAACCATCTCTAGGACCTTCAGGGAGTTACTTTTCATGTATTATCCAGGGCTTTATGACCTTCTGTAGGGAACGGGAGTTGGTGGTCATCTTCTAAAGGAGTGGTAGTGAACCTATTAGAGCTTTCAGTGATTCAAACAGCTCACTGCAGCACACATGCCATAGGTTCACCACAACTGCTTTAGAATCTTAGCAAAACATGCCCAAAGGTGGAACCACATTCATCAAGTGCTGTTTTAAATCAAGAATGGCACGTGGATTTTATCAAATGTCTTTTTGCATCTATGGACATGATTGTGGGTTTTTTTTCCTCTTCAACTATACACCTACATGATTAGCTGTACTATTACATTCCTGATTTTGAATCATTCTCATATTCCTGTAGTATAAGCCATTTTTTTCATGTGTAACACTTCATAATTTACATGTCATCCTTGTGAGGGGTTCATTCTTCCAGTTTTAGAATATATGTGGCTGAAGTGAGCACCCATTTATCTTTTAATGGTCTGCTATAGTTATTGCATATGTTTTATTTAAGATTTTTGCACTCATATTCATAAAAAAGACTATCTATAGTTTTCTTATTCATACAATTTTTGTTTTGTTTTAGAATCAATATCTTCATTTTATTGAAGAAATCTTGAATTTTCCTTTTCTAAGACTTAGATTAATTTAGCATAGAATTATCTAATCTTTAAAATTTGGGAGAATTCTCTATGCAACTGTGTAGATCATAGGGATTTTCATTTGTTTGTTTTGTTGTTGTTGTTTGGTTTTGGTCTTTCATGTTTGTTTTTAGAACTAGCTCCTAAGTTTGTTTTATGGAAGATGATCAGTTTGGGTTTTCTTCTCTATAAATAAGTCTATTTGGACTGTTTCTTTGGGGGTCATTTTTAGTAAGCTATTTGCTTGTAAAATTGTTCAATCCATCCAGGTTTTCAAATTTATTTGTAATGAATTGATCAAA
This sequence comes from Chinchilla lanigera, assembly GCF_000276665.1. Classification (NCBI taxonomy): domain Eukaryota; kingdom Metazoa; phylum Chordata; class Mammalia; order Rodentia; family Chinchillidae; genus Chinchilla; species Chinchilla lanigera. The sequence goes on along the minus strand of NW_004955450.1, from coordinate 1,218,130 downwards.
ATAGCCTACTTGATGATTTTTTTAAATGTTCTTAAATTTCTGTGGTTGTTTCCTTTCTCACATCTTCACTTACGTTTTTGTAAGTAGTTTATATAATAAACTACCATAAAAGTGGTTTTCTTTGTTTATAATTCTGAAGAACAGGAATTTGGGCTGGTCTCACCTAGGAAATTCCATGCCTCAGGGTATCATCTGGGATCACTAGTGGGGCTGCATTCAGCCTCCATATCCCAGTGTTTTCTTTGTACTTGACGCCTGTATTTATAGTCTCCTTACTGCCCATTAGAACTCCACCTGTTGTTTGGTTCAAAATCCTGTGCCACACATTTTAAGTTTTTAGTTTCACAAACATCCCACTTCTTGGTTCAGTTTTGATAATTCATGTGTCTGGGAATCTGGCCATTTCTTCAGTGAGATTCTCTGATTTGTTGGAGTACAATTTTCCACAGTAGTTCACTAATAATCTCTTGCATTTTAGTGGTATCTATTGTGATTCTGCCTTTTTCATTTCTAATTGCATTGATGTCTTTTCTTTCTTTTGGTTGGGCTTGTTTCATGTTTGCTTTGCCTTGGTTTGACTAATGGATTGTCCATTTTATTTAATCTTTAAAGGAACAAGCTCTTCAATTCATCAATACTTTGTATTTTTTTAGGCTCCACTTAATTTCCACTCTTGTCTTTATGATTTCTTCTTTGTAGTAGGTTTGGAGTATTCTTGTTTTTTTAGTATCTTGAGGTCCATCATTAGGTTACTTATTTGAGCTCACTTTGTTTTTGTAATGTGACCACTGACTGCAATAAAGTACCCTCTTAGGACTGCTTTCATTTATTTCCCATAGATTCTGGTATGTTGTAGTGCCATTATCATTTAATTCTGAGAATTGTTTCATTTGTTCCTTGATTTCTTCTGTGACCCACTGAGTGTTCAGGAGTATATTACAGTATTTAATGTCCAGGTGTTTGTAAAATTTCTGTGTTTTTTGTGATGCATTTCTAGTTTCTGAGCACTATGATCTGATAGTATACATGGGATAGTTTTGATTCTTTTGTATTTATTTAAGCAGGCTTTATGGACTAGTATGTGACTGACTTTAGAGAAGGTTCTGTGTGCCATGGAGAAGAACATGTATTCTATTGTAGTAGGATAAAACACTGTAGAGATATATTAAGTCCATTTGTTTATAAGTATGGTTCAGCTCTCACATTTGTTTTTTGTTTGGTTAATTTCTTTGTGAAAGTGGGATATTGAGTTTCCCTACTATGATTGTGTTGGTTTTTATTTGATCTTTTATGTCCAATAGTGTTTGTTTTATGCAATTGGATGCACAAATATTCAGTGCATCTGTATTTACAATTGTTATCTTTTCCTCTTGAATTATTCCCTTAACTAAAATGTGGTAACCTTTTTTACCTCTTCAGTTTTAGTCTCAAGTTCACTTTGTCTGAGGATAAGATTGTTAACCCTGTGTCTTGGTTACTTTTCTCTCTTTGCTGAGACAAAACACCTGATGCCCAAAATTAAGGAAGGAAAGGTTTATTTAGCTCACAGTTTATGGAGATTTCAGTTGATAACTTGGCTGGCTCTAAGGCAGAGTGGCATATGGCAGAGGGCAACAGTTCATGGCAATGCAAGACAGCAAAAGCAACAAGAGCAAAAAGAGAGGAGCAGTGGAAGCAAGCCTCTTTTCCTCTCTTATATTGTATGCAAGCTGCCCACCCCAGGGCAGGTGTGGCACTCACACCCATAATCCCAGCATTGGATCATAAATTAATCACAAACTCTAGAAGCCTGCCCCATGACTGAATGAGGCTGTGGGGGGACATCTACACACAAACTGTAACACCTTGCTTTCTTTTGGGGTCTTAAAACATGGAATATTGTTTTCCTTCATTTTATTTTTAATTTGAATTTCTTTTTGGTTTAGTTTCTTGAATGCAACATTCATTGGCTTTTGTTTTTTGATCCAGTGTACCAGTCTGTATCTTTTAATTGGGTAGTTGAGGCCATTTACATTGACAGTTATCACTGGAAAATACTGACTTATTTCTGTCATTGTGTTCTTCTTTTTGTTATGTACTTATTTTGGCTTTTTTCTTTAGTATTTACCTTGCTTGATATAATTGTTCCATCAGACTTCGTAGATTTGTTAGCTTAGTTGTCTCTATCTGGGATATTTCTTGAATATTTTTTGGAGTACTGGTTTGGTTTTCATGAATTTCTTAGGGTTTTCTTTGTCATGGAATGTCTTTATTTCTCCACTGATTTTTAAAGATAATTTTGCAGGATATATTAATTTGTGCTGAAAGTTATTTATATTTAAGACTTGAAACACTTCACTCCAAGCCTTCCTGGCCTTTAAAATGTGTATTGAAAAGTCTGCTGTAATCCTAATGAGTTTATCTCTACAGGTGATTTTTTTTTTTTTTTTTTTTTTTTTTTTTTTTTTTTCTGACAGCTTTTAAGATTCTATTCTTATATTAGACTTGTGAGATTTTTCTCTATGATGTGTAGTGGAGAGCATCTTTTTTCATTGTTGTTATTTGGCATTCTATAAGCCTCAGTTACCTATATGTTGAGATGTTCCCCCATGTTTGAAAAGTTTCCTGCTATGATTTCTGTAAATAGACTTTTTATTTCATGCGTCCTGTCCTGTAATTTCTAACTCGAGTTAGCCTTAGGTTAGTCTTAGCATCATCAAATAGTTGTGGGATGAATTTTCTTTGCTCTCTTACTGTTTTTAAGAGTTCTTGGAGTATATCATCATATATTTACATTTTCCTCTCACATTGGTCATTTCTGCTATTTGTGTCTTCAATACAATTTTTTATCTCTGGGAATTCTGTTTGGCATTTTTTCATGGAGTCTACCTCTTTGGTAAATTTGTTGTTCATATTTTAAACAGTTTAGGTCAGCTCTTCTAATTTTGTATTTGTTTATTCCATAATCACACCGATCAGTTGGTTTGTTATGCCATCCTTTGGATTATATGTCATTTTGGGGCTCACTGACTTTCTTTGATTCCTCTTTAATCATTTTGTGCAGCTCAGCGACCTGATGTTTGTTTTCTTTCCATTGATGCCCCTTGGATCTACCTTGGAACAGTTGTAAGTTTTTGGAGGTATTTGTTGCCTTGTTTTGTTCATGTTCATGTTTATGTTCTTTTTTTTTTGTTTTGGTGTGAAGGTTGAGGTCAAATAGAGTGAAGAATTTCTTGTTGGTATGAAGATCTCTTTAGTTAAGTTCTGTTTTCCAGGGATGTGATCTTGGCTTTATTTGTCAAAATATATTGTTTACTATTTCAGCCTATTCAGTTTAATTGGATTAGACCATGTCACTTTGGGTCGCTAGATGACCTGTCAGAAGAGGAGCATAAAGGGTTCTTGAAAGACCTTTTACCTATGATGTGGATATGAGTGAGTTCTAATCTCTTATGAGTAATGGCACTAAAACTGTGAAGAACTAAATGCAACCATAACTGAAAGGTGATGATTTTACTTGTAACATCCTCTTTTGAAATTATTTTCCCATCTTATTGTTTATACATGACAGAAATTAACTAATGGGATATTGTGATTCTAAAAGAAAGTGCACTTTAAACTTTATATTCTTAGTCATTTAAGGTAGGGTAATAGAAGAAATTTTTCAGGTGTACATCTTTATTGCCAAAAATAGCTTGACCCAGGGCAATATGTTTTATCATGAGTCTTATGTTACCTTTATTTTTCATGTGTAATGTGTTCTTGGAAACATGTCTGAAGGTAATCTCTGAAAATCATTGGTGTGATGGCATTAGATACCCTAGGGACCTGTAAGATGTAAAATTTCAAGTAGGATAGGAGTAGTTTCATAACATACTCTACCCTGGCAACTTAATTAAAGGTAAAAATCTCCCAGGTTCATGACCCTTTGGTCAATCTTCCTGGTGTTAAAAGATAGTTTTTACAGAAAGGTAAAAGCATGATCATAAAATATAAATGAGTGTATGAGAATTTGACACAAGAGTAAACATCGAAATACAGATTCTCACTGGTTGTAGTGTCAATAATTGTTTTCCTTCCCTGTAGACATAGCACTTTTAGTTGAGTTGAGCTTTAAAAAAACAGACAAATACAGAAAGAAGTTTTTCCAAGTCTAACAAATCAGATTCTTTTGTCATCTCTCACCCATCAGAGAATAGATCTCTATTATCATTCATCTACTAAAATCCCCAGAGGGTCAAACTATAAAGGCCGAGTCCTTCTTGTTCTTTCTCATGGAAAGTAATCTGTCAGCCCTAAGTAAACTAACAACAAAACCAAAACAAAATTAGTGGAGAGGGAAACAATATACTGAAACCAAGAACCAGGGATTTAAAGTTCTGCTTTGGAAGAGACAGGGTAGAAATGTCCTGTGTAGAAGCAACCACTGGTTCATCTTGTTCTGCAAGATCAGTCTCCTGGCATTTCAGTGGGTGACCTTTAAAACATTTATAAAATTTATACAAATATAACATGAACATATGTCAAAGATACATTAACTGATTAATGAGGAACTGATTCTTTAATGAGGCAGCTAACAGATCTCATAGCTGATGCAAAGCAGAATTTGCTCATACACATCTAGATTATTTCTCATGTTGAAATGCATTTACAAATGGATGTGAAACTGATCAGTACCCACAGGGCAATCTGTTATCTTTTACGGAACAGAATTCATTTGTCATAGCAGAAGTTTTCTCCAAAGCAGTACCTGCTCACATAGCCACAAACTCAAAACAGGGAGCGTCCCACCGGTTTGGCTGAGATCAAGCTCTGTACCCTATCCACAATATCAGTCCCACTGTTGGACAGGTGGAAGTCAGCATGTGTTAGGTCATAAAGACTGGAGGTCTGTTTAAGAGATGTAGTTTAGAGCCAGGCATGGTAGTGCACACCTGTAATCCCAGCACTCTGGAAGCTAAGGTAGGAGAAGTGCTATGAGTTTGAGGCCTACCTGGGCTACAAAATGTGTTCAAGGCCAGCCTGAACTGCATAGTGAAACCCTATCTCAAAAAAACAAAAAACAAAAAAACCAGAGATGCAATTTAGGAATACAGATGCGACATGTAAAAGGCTAGTTATGCGAATGTAAAATTACTAGGTTGAAGATCATTATAATTAGAAAATATAAGGAAACTAAATGCAACATGCTGTTGCATTTGGCATATTGCCTTATTTAATTGTATATTATATTTTTGTCTATCAGCAGTTTTGCTGGATCTCACTATGTTTTACTAAACTAAGATTCCAAAAGGAGTTATCAGATTTTGAGTCATTTTATTAACCATAGAAAATGTTAAGATTTTTATGAGGTCAGTTGGTTAAGATAGGTTGTTTCTTGGCACTGTTTTTAGATAAGACTTCATCTCTAAATTTAGTAGAAGGTTATAGTTTGGGGGAAGTGTTAAATGTCTCTGTGATATTAATTAGGCCAAAGTCCTTTTTACTTTGACTTTTGGCACTGTACCAGATGCTTTATTAATCATTAGGCATTAGATTGATCTTTAGAATGCTTCACAGAACAGAAATAATAGTATCAAAGCTTCAAACAGATGCAAATGCATAAAACAACTGCTCCATTTAGCTATGCATTTTGTTAACACTTTTCAATTTAGTAACCTTCTCATTTGATACTCTTCATTAGTGTTCTCAGGAAGAAAAACTGACACATCTTTCTTGACCTCACCACATTTAAACAAAACCTAAAAGGGGGTTAATCTAAAAAAGAAACCCTCACATTTTTCCAGATCAGTGTGCTTCTTATAACTGGTGGGATGTGGTTATACAACAAGGGAAGCACCCATACTCTCTTAAGTCTACTTTTCTTCTGCCTGAGTTTATTTGTGTCACTTGTTCGAGGATGATTTGGCTTAGCTCATTGCTGTTCTAGGAAGCTGAGGGCCATTGAAAGGCAATGTGTATCCTGCTTTTAAGTATCTTCATTTTCTTCTTATTTCTGCATAATGAAATAATGTACAATGATGTGTTTGCTTCTGAGTTTTGGTTATCCTTTTGGCCAGTGTCTATCATTCACCTCCAGGAGGACCTACCTTCTCCTTTGGAAGGCAGCTAAAAGATACTCCATTATCTCATCTGCAGTTATTTTAATTTATACACAGGAAAACTGTGCAGAGTGACAACTGTGAGTTTTGCTCAGCTCTAATACTTAACTTCTTTTGTCAGGAAGTGAACTGATGCTGGCTTCTCTTTGTCTTATTCCAAGTTGAGACATGAGATTTTCCCTGCGTTAGAAGGTTGTTGAGACCTGAAGCCTGGGAAGGTAAGATGCCAGCATGAATACTGTGCATTTAGAACTGTAGTTTAATTGCTTAAGTCTTTCCAGCTGTTCCTGACAAGGGTCTTGGTAAACCTTTAAAGTTTTACCAAAACTTGTACAAGGAAACATCTCTGCAGTTGGAAGACTCACCTTCATATTATTTATAATATTTAAATAAAATTTTATATTTGCTAAAATACTAAAACACTGATATATACCAATTTTCATTTATACTTTGTATATACAAATATGTGTATATTTTATACACTGAGAATCATAATGTAATAGGCTATTCAAAATATATATATATTATTTGTAATTTTACTTTTTTTTTTTTGGTCTTCTTGAGACAGGGTCTCTCTATGCAGTTCAAGCTGGTCTTGAGCTCACTTTGTAGCCTAGGCAACAATCCTGCCTCAGCCTTCTGAGTGCTGGGATTACAGGCATGCACCACCACACCTGGCAGTTTTTCTTTTATTTTTAAAAAATAGTAGGCACCACATTTTTAGAATAGTGTTTTTTTTTTTCTCCCTGTCGCAGGCAAAATAAGAGAACAGAGATTTGAGTCAATCATTTTGTTAATATGGAAAAAGAAGACAACATTAAGAAAGTAAACAAATCATAAAATTTTGTCTTGGTACTCTGGCTAACCCTGCAGCATTCTATGGGTATCTCTCCTGAAAGTGTTCACAGGCTGACTGGCAAGTGTATGCATTCTGCATGAAGGTCATGTTTTCATACCATTGTAACTTACTTCCATCACTTGCTTGAAGTGCTTCTTTCCTCCACTGTGCTTTAGCTAGGTTCAGTTTAAAAAACATTTCAAATGTTCATAGTAACTTACACTAAAAACTAGTAATCCTTCACAGTAGAACTATAAACAATACCTTACCTAATAACAAATATGTATTATTCTCAATGAAGACTTTGATCACTGATACTCAGACACTTCAGCGTATGAAGTATTAGGGTAACTGTCAATATCAAAAGAATCTACTCTTTTGCTTTTTAACTGTACTTAAGTTAGACTAATAACTTTGAAGTATTTGTAGTTAACAGTTGCTTGTGGTGCTAATGTCATAATAACATTAAAAATTTTGTTGAGCTAATAAAACAGTTGTCCACAAAAGATTGAATATTAAGTAAATCTCTAGATATTAAAAATTGAATAAATGCATGATAAATTTCCATTAATGGCACTAGCTAATGAAAAAGGCAAAGGTTGTGAGCTGATCTTCCCCGCATTCTTCATGTATAAAAATCTGGTAGGAGTGTGTTAGATTTGGGCTACACATGTGTGTAATTATATGGCTCTGGACTATTAAAGGGATCCACCCATGCTGTCAGTTTTTCTATAATACTTCTACAATTTTATTTCCCCCATTTTTCATGAGTTTCAGATGGAACTTTGATTGTCATAGAATATGGTCATGTTGAAGTCAATTTTACATATGTCAGTATTAGAATTTTTCTATTCAGGATACATCAGCCCAAGTGAAGTGTCACTGACATTGAGCCTCTCTTTGGTTACAGAATTCTTTAACAATGATATAAACTTTGTTTCATATTTCTGAGAAATATTTAATAACATTAGCACATTTATTGATTACCATGCTCTCAGCCTCTTCTAGCTATAATTTTCCTAGACAGTTTTTCTCTGTAGTCCAGTGTTAGATGTAAACAAACATGGCCTTTGCAGACAACTTAATTTTAGTTTCACTTGGTAGTGTGACGCAGCATTTTAGACATTGTCTTATGGATTCTGTTAATAACCCTATGAAATAGTCAGGGCAGGTATTGTTATTTTAACTTTACAGTGTTAGAGAACTTAAGATCACATAGCCCAGAGGTATGAAGAAACTAGATTTTTTTCCAGCTCACAGTCCAGTATTCCTTCTTAATGCTAAATGGCACCCTTTTTTATATGATTCAGTCTTGGTTCTTTCATTTATGCTAAAGATTATGATCACTTACCTTGAACACTGTATAATATGAGTTTATTTCATGTCCAGTGTACTTAACATCTCTTGTTTAGGGTCAGATTGTTGGTGGCTTCCAGCTGGAAAGCCAGTGTTTCATTTGGATTCTGAATTTTGGAGTTTCTTATCTCGTTGAACATTTGTATCTCTTCCAACATTAATATTCGGTTCCAGGAAAATGAGTGTTACTCCTTAGTGCTTGGTATTCACCTCATTAGGTGGCACAGCTGTTTGCTGTTTGGCAGTCTGTGCAGAAATAATGCCCAGAAAGAATTTGGTGAGAGAGTTACTTACATAAAGATAAAAGATACTTAGTTCTGTGTAAATACTGGTATACCTCTTAAGTTTTCTGTGTTTTGCTTCACCTAGTAATACCAATTGTCTAGCTCTTCTTCATACACTTACTAACCTATAATGGAGTTGTGTTTCCCTAAAATTTGATACTTATAACTAAGATCACAAAACTTTCATAAGTGAGCTAGAACTTTAAAAGTAGTCTCCTTATACACAATAATTGGTAGACAGTGTTTACTTTTTATATGATAAATAATTCAGAGTTTACAATTTACTTTTAGATTAGCCAGTCCTACTTCTTAAATAAAAGCATACTTAGGAGGCTGGAGATATAGCTCAGCAGTACAGCGCCTGCCTGGCAAGCATGAGGTCCTGAGTTCGATTCCCGGTTCAAAAAAAAAAAAACTATTGCTGGGGATATAGCTCAGCAGCACAAGCACCTGCCTGGCAAGCGCAAGGTCCTGAGTTTGATTCCCAGTACCAAAAAAAAAAAAAGCATACTTAAATTTGTCTCACTTTCTTTAAATTTGGATTTGATTAAACAATAACAAGATGTTTTCTCTTGACTTTGCTGTATTTAAAGTTATCACCAGGAATTTACTTTTCTTACAAGAGCACATTTTTGCTCCTGCTATGACAGTAGAAACCTGGTGTTCATATTCCTTTTTCTGTTTGCTTAAATCCTGATCTGACCACTAATCTTATATGTACAGCATTCCCAGCTCCTTAAAATCAAAGTATTTATCATCTAGATAAAACATTTATGTAAGTTACCTCAGCTAGTTTGTCTGTTTTCTTTGGCATTTAATCTTACCTAAACTTGAATAGCCTTATTGAAGAAACATGAATAATGTGTTTATAACTTTTTATTTGCATGGGGTAGCATTTATTTTTCTTTTTTCTTTCTTTCTTTCTCTCTCTTTTGCAATACTAGGGATTTAACCTGGACACTTTGCACATCCTCAGCACCCCAATTTAAAACATGTTTGCAATACATAAAGAAAATATTCATTGTGGGGTCTCCAAACCTTTTTGAGTCAAGGTCTCATTAAGTCCCTAAGTTTTGCAGGCTGGGCTCAAACTTGCAGTCCTTTTGCCTCAGCCTTACAGGCTTATGGCACCACATCTGGCTTATTTGAAAAAAATTTTTAATGTCTTTGGTACTCAAAATGTAATGTAAGGAGGCTTTTTCACACTACTGTGAAGGACTGGAGTAGAGGGAGAGATGGAGAGCCCTATTAGGAACAGATGAGACAGACTAGGGCTGTTGTGACAAAATAGCTCCAAAATCCTTCTGTCACTGATGCTCATGTCTGAATTGTTGAAATGTTGCAGAATTGCAACAGTTGTTGCGGAATTCAAGAGATCAGAGAGACCAATGGAGAAACAGGAGGATTTTATTTCAGGATTATAGGTGCACACTTTTGTGTGTCCAAAGTGCCTGAGTGTTGAACAGAGGATAGGTTCTAGTTTTTATATATTTGGTCAAGAGAGATGGTCTTTGACATAGAACTTGTGGGCAGACAGAAGGAGAACAAAGACAGTTTGTCAAGCTGTGACAGTTTTGTATCCTGGTGGTCCTGCTCAGACATAACAGGATATTATGGGAACAGGAAGTTATAAAATTTTGCTTACAGGGACAAAAGTTACTGCTTTTATTTGTATTACAACAAAGAACAACAGCTGTAGGGAGTGGCAAGTTTGGGAAACTTGACTTTTTTTTTTAAGTCCTGCTTCATTCCCCCTTTGATGCTTTCTATAAATGAGTTTTAATAGAGAGCATCAGTATTATTATAAGTTACCCTGTTATTAGGGGTTGGCTCCCTATTGAGCAGAGGGAGAATTATAAGAAAAAGGAAACATATTGTCATGGCAGTTCCATGTTGATCCTCAGGCTTCAGCTATGTGTGGACTGGCCAGCTTCTGGAGTGACCAGAGCAAGGCTGTTGTATTCTTAGGCTTCAGCCATGCATAGACTAGTCAGATTCTGTGGTGACTAGAGCAGGGCTAGATGGTGGCTGTCTCACCATAGGATCAGCCAGTGCAGATGATCTGAATCCTGTTGGCTGGTCCACCTGTCTTGGGCTGCCAGCTTCAACTGACTGTGATGGATCCAAGGCACAATTCTTGCAACTTTAATAGCAGTGGGGTAGATAGGATTACGGTGTGGGGCTAGTCCCATATATGTCCTAAGGTGGTTGGACTCCATTTCTTGACCCAGAGTCCTCAGACTTAAAGAGATGTATCGGGTCTGCCAGAATTATGGGCATCCTCTCTTGTACCCAACCATGGATATTTTACATGGCTTATCCATAAAGCTTGCATCTGTCTTCTTAGGGACAGTACCTCTAGTTCACAGAGGTTACCTTTAATTTAACGTGTAATTAGGTGTGGATGACCAAATAGAATTTCATAATGGAAATACCCAATTTGTTTGGTAGGGGTGCACTGGTCTTGGAGAAGGACCATGGGCAGGACTTGATTCCATCTCAAGTGGGTCGCTTGGCAAAGTTTCTTCAGCAGTTGCTTGAGTGTCCAGTTCATGTGCTCTACCTTTCTTGAACTCTGTGGCCAGTAGGCTCTGTGTAATTTCCATTTTTGGGGGGGCGGGGTTTGCTCTGGTACCAGGAATTGAACTCACAACCTTGCGCTTACCAGGCAGTCACTGTGCCGCTGAGCTAAATCCCCAACCTGTCCATTTTATTTTTAACATCTGTTTGAGGTTCTGGACTATCTCAGCCACAAACACTGGCCTATTATCTGACCCCAAGGTTAGTGGTAGTCCAAATCTTGGGATGTCTCTTAACAGCACCTTTGTCACCTCTTGTGCCTTTTCTGTTTGGGTGGGGAAGGCCTCTACCTATCTCAAGAAGGTGCAAACAGACACCAAAATGTACTGATAGCCTCTAGCTCAAGGCAGTTTACCAAAGTCCATAAACAAGTTTTCACATGGGAGAGCTGGGCGTGGTGGCACACACCTGTAATCCCAGCACTTGGGAGGCTGAGGCAGGAGGATCGTTATGAGTTTGAGGCCAGCCTGGGCTATAAAGTGAGCTCAACTCCAGCCTGAACTGCCTGGTGAGACCCTATCTCAAAAAGACAAAAAAAAATTTTTTTTTTTGGCATGGGATAGCACTTGTTTCCTGGATTATGTGGGGTCAGGTGGGCACTTGTCATGGGCACAGGTTAGGCACTGTTCACAAATAGCTCATGTGAGGGCAGTGAGTTGTAGCACATAGAAATGGCAGCCTACCAGCTTCTCTAATGCTGTTTTTCCCATGTGAGAATCTTGATGGAATTGTCTTACAACCCTGGAGGCCGTCAACTCAGGGATGGCTACTCTTTTGTCAGAGATTTCTACCATCCTCCTTTGATGTAATTACCAGGCTCTTGAGAAAACCAAGCTTCTTCATTTGGAGAGTAGTTTGGGGTCTCCAAGAGAGATGGCTCTAGGATGAGGGATATGGCCAGGGCCCCTCTTTCAGGTTGCAGGAGCTGTCATAGCAGCCCATCTTGCTTCTCTGTCTGGTTCTTTGTTTCCTCTGGCTTCCAGCATTCCAGGCAGTTGGTGTCCCCTGCAGTGTATAACAGCCACTTTTTTGGGGGGGCCATACTGCATCTAGAAGCTGTAAAATTTCCTCCTTGTATTTTATTTATTTTCTTCAAGCAGTCAGAAGCCCTCTTTCCTTATATATAGCCCCATGTACATGTAATGTTGCAAAAGCATATTTGGAATCAGTATAGATGTTAGGTTTTGTGTCTTTGGCTAGTAAAAAGACCCCCATCAAGGCTGTTAACTCTGCTTTCTGGACTGAAGTTCCAGTAAGCAGAGGCTGGGCCTCTACTACAGATTCCAGTGTCACCACTGCATATCTTGTCCATTGGACCCCTTCTAGCACAAAACTACTTTCATCTGTGAAATATACAACATCTGGGTCTCAGAGAAGGGGCTTTGCAAGATCTCTCTGGCTCAAGAATATTTTGTCCATGATTTCCACAGTTATAAAGGAGAACTGCTGGTTTGACTGGGAGCAAGATAACTGAGTTAAGAGTGTTCACTGTTTCCAGAGTTATGTGGGGATTTTCACAGAGAAGCCCCTAATATCTAGTCATCCTTGTGTTTGACAACCAATGGTTCCCTCTTTGGTCCACTAATATTATAACCAAGTGTGGTACTCAAATGGTCAATTGTTTCAGAGTTAGTGTGATGGAAGCTTTGAGGTCAGTGGTCAGCACCTCTCCAAAGATTGTAGGAGGGTTTTTGAACGCTTCGGGAAGCATAGTCCAAATTAACTGTTCTTCTATGCCTGTGACAGAATCCTTCCATTGAAATGCAAAATGGGCTTAGTACAAGGTGCAGATAAAAAAGGTATCTTTTAAATCTAAGCAGGTAAACCAGGCAGTACTTCTTGGAGTAAGTCCCATCAGTGAGTACAGATTTGGTACCATTGGATGGTCTCAGCACCATTGGATGGTCTTGATTAATAGCACACAAATCCCACATTGGCCTATATTCATGTGTCCCAAGCTTATGTACTGGCAGAAGTGGGATGTTCCACAATGAATGACATCTAGTCAAAATTCCGTGTTCAAAGAGCCACCTTAAATGTCCTGTATGGCTTCCCAATATAGGGGGTATTGGCATACTCTAACTGGATTTGCCCCTGGCTTTAATTCCATTATCACTGATGTCTGATTTATAGCTAGTCCTGTGGATTATTTTAAGCCCATCTTGTGTACCAGTCTATGTAGCTTATCTTTTGTGACTTGTCTGAGTACAACATCCATTCTTTTGCTTGTGGGATGGTAAGGGTTAACACCATAGCTTTTGGTTGGGTCAGACTTAGAGTTATGTCTCGTTGTGGCCCAATGATAATTGGGGTCTGTAGCTTTTGGAGCAAGTCTCTCCCTAACAAGGGAACCAGACAGTTTGGGAAATATAAGAACTCAGGTTGGACTTCTTGTCCCCCTATGATACATCTTTTTTGGCTGATAAAAGGGCCTCTTTTCTGGGACCCCAGTGGCTCCTACAGTCATCACATTTTTCTTGGATAGCAGCCCATCACTACTGAGTGCTCAGCTCCACAATCTACCATAAAGTCCATAAATTGGCCCCCAACTTTCATCGTGACCATGGGCTTATGGTGGCCTAAGGAGATGGAGCCCTGTCTGGCCTAGTCCTTACAACTTTCAGTTTCTACCAATCCAATAATATTGGCCTCTGAGTCCTCCCGGGGACAGTAGCCTTTAGTAGGTGGCTTTCTAGTCTTATAACTTGTCATTTCTGTCATTTTGGGGGCACTCATTTTTCCAGTATCCATGTTTTTTACATCATGCACATTGATCCCAATTGATTCCTAGCAGACATTGATCCCTACCTTTGGTCAACTGGCAGATCTCAACCTGGTTTGGCTCTTGCTCTGCCCATATCCACATCCACACCCCTTAGTAGTTTTTTGTCTTTTTTCCTGTGAGTACAGCTGCCAACGGATCTGATTGGTTCGTTATGTTTTGAGCCTTCTATCAGCTTCTTTGGCCTCCTATTCATGATGTATATACACTTTGGTGACCACCTTCAAAAGCTGGGTCATATTCATACCAGTAAAACCCTCTAGCCTTTGTAGCTGGCTCAGGGGTTAAGGGAGAAAGGTCTCTTCTGGTGGCTTCTATAGAACTGGTTTTCTTTGTGTTATTGGTGTTTTGTTTTGTTTTTGGTCCCTGAGTCTCCCAGTAGAGCTGGTTCCTCTTTTTCTTTTGCCATGGGCTTGGCTTGGGCTTCAAGTATCTTGCAATATGCATCCAGACAGGGCTGAAGCCATGTGGGTCTGAAGTATATTCAAACATGAGTCAGTGTATGGAAATTGATCTGGGGGCCCCAGTCATTCTGTTTCTGATTATCATTTGATGTACACAGCCAACTGTCCCATCAATTTTCCCTGAGTCAGCCATCCAATATCAAAGGAGGGCAAATCAACTTTACAAAGAGTTTGTATATGTGTGTGCATACCAAGAATCAAACTCAGGACCTTGCACTTGCCAGGCCAGTGCTGCTCTACTGAGATATATCTCTGGACCTATAAAGAGTTTTAAATAGTGTTAATGACCACACATAGACTTCTTACCCCATATAAGTATATCTCATCCATGTAATAATAAAATGTTTACTCAAAACCAATAAATGGTTATATTTTTGGGGTGTTAACGATCAAGTCAAGTAGAGAGAGCTGAGACCTGGGAAGGACTGGTTGATAGAGTTAGGGCCATACCCCCGCCTTGACATTTTGAGCAACATAAAGCTTTTAGAAGGAACAGCCTGGGCTCCACCAAACCAACAAACAAACATACATATTTTTTTTATAAACTACTCCACAAGATTTTTCCTACATATATGAGCTTTCCAGTTTTGTCATTATCTCTTTATCTTTCTAATGGGACAAAACTTTTATCATACAAAATCCTTTCATATCAAATGTTTAACTCTTACACTTACAGCCTTCTTTATGTATTCTTCTTCATCTCACTTAGTATAAACTTTTCATAACAAACTTGGCTACAGCTGCTTAGATTTTAAAGTCCCCCTATTTTTTTTTTCCTTTGGTCTCTGGTTGTTACATTTTAAATGTGACTGGCTGCCAACAGACCCCTAAGTAACCTTGAATCAGTGTTCTTATCTTAAACCAGCAGAGAGCAAAGAAAAGAGCAAGTTAATCCTGTAATTGTAATTTAAGAACTTATACTGCATAAGAAATGTTTTAAATATATTAAACAACAAGACCAACTTAAATTGGAAGCCAAAAGTGAATTTATCAGTTATCTAAGATTTGCAGTTCAATTTTGTCTTTGTCCAGGGAAACATCCCTCAAGGGAAAAAAAGAGACTGGGTCCCCTTAGTTTTTGGTGTTTTTTTTTGTTTGTCTGTTTCTTTGTTTGGGAGGGGGTCCTTTGGAAGATTCTAAAAAATTTTCTTTTTTTTTTTTTTGTACCAGGAATTGAATCCAGGATTTTGCACTTGCTAAGCAGGTGCTGTGCCACAGCACTATATCCCTGGCCCTGTAAGCATCTTTTTAAACACCTTTTAATTATTTTTTTTTTTCCAATCTTGGCAGTTGTAGGTGGTCCTAGGTTTCCTGGGCCTGTGCTTTCATCCTAGCCCAGTTACCAGATCAGCAGGCTGCCTAGGAAGTCTTTCAGTCCCAGTCTCTGCCTAGGCAGGTTGCTGCTATCACCCCATTTTATGAGGTGTTATTTTTTCCCCCATAGCCTGCTTGTGGTGCCTCCTCATCTACATATCCCAGCGCACTAAAGCTCAAGTTTTCCTCATGCTTTCTCCCCTACCTTCTCCATAGCACTTGACACACTGTGGCTGCCCTCCCTGTTCTTGTTTTTTTTTTTCCCTTCAACTTGGGGTTAGGTTTTGTCCAAACTCGCTGTGGGCCCTCCTGCCTTTCCTGTGAGCCACTCTTGTTGCAGGCCACCCCTGCCTCTCCTGTGAGCTACTTTCACTGAGGGTCACCCTGCTTCTCTGACTTGAGGTATAGGTTTCATCTGACTCCCCCTGAGTCTTCCTACTCTGTATACCGAGGGGAGTGATCAGTCTCCTCTTCTGTCTTAATGGAATGGGTCTTAGTCCTGAGGCCCCAAAACCTTTCTGCAGAAAAAGTCCTAAAGCTTGCTATTCCAGAATCATCCTGCATCCCCACAGGTTCTGTTGCACTGGCAGAGGAGAGATTCCAAGCTGTGGGAGGGCTGATTCCATCTCCAAGCTGAAGTCTCTCTCCGTGGCACCAGAGTTCTCAGAACTCCTGCAGCTCAGGGCCATCCTGGTCCCACAGGCAAAGGAGACAGCAAATCTGTTGTCTCCAGTCCCTTTATGGTCACCAGAAGTGTTGCAAATTCAAGAGATCACAGAGGCCAACAGGGAAACAGGAGGATTTTATTTCAAGATTGTTAGGTGCACACTGAGGAGGAATAGCCTGGCTGAGCAACTCCTGGCTTCACTATAATAGTGGATAAAAAGGAGCTCTCTACTTCTTGCATGTCCTGGCCACCTTAAAACCAGACTTCCCTCTTCCAAGTCCCCAAAGAGGCCCAGTTTTGACAACAATAAAAACATCTAAGAAATTTCCAGCAAGTTGAGCCTTCTAGTGCTCCTCTCACTTCAGCCTTCTCCCACCAAGAGAAAGGTGCTTCTCCTGAGGCACCATGCTTGTCTGGCTCACCTCCACCTGTCTAGTCAGAGTTCTTACCCTAGCACTTCTGCAGGGCACTGATGAGATCCCCAGACTTCAGCCTCAGTTGAATCCTTGTGTTGGCACCATGTGGGAGCTGTAGACACTGCTTCAGGTTCCAGTTCTGGCCATGCTCCTTGTTAGGTGGGCAAGGAGTAGAAGGCAGAGGTAGCGATGGGAGGAGTCCTCATTATTTATACTGGATTGCTGCTGCCATCTGTGCATGGTCCTGCTCACTCAGATGCAAGATCTGCAGCATTCTGGTGCAGCCCTGGTCTGGCTTTGGGACTGAGGAGCCAGTACTCAGCTTTGAGATCAAGTCTTTCTCCTCCTTAAGGCCCAGGACACCTCCACGCATCCATGTCACACCAGTCAGTCAGCAGGTTTTATCAGGGGTGGCTTTGGGCAGTGGAAATATTAGGCGGCTGGAGGTGACAGGGCAGAGCCAGAAGTGGAGAGCAGAGTAGAGCAAGTGTGGCCACTGCTCAGGGGATGCATGTATAGTGGCTCTATGATAGCCTGCCCAATGTGCACAGGCACTGTTTTTAGCTTTTTAAGTAGACATCTTGTTGGAAAGAATTGTTTTCTGTAGTTTCAGGGTTTGTTTATTATGGGTTCTAGTTTTTTTTTTTTTTTCCTAGAGTAGAAACTGAACCCTAATTTAAACATTATTTCAAAACTTGATTATTTTAGAACTGTGACAGAATTTTCAGTGGCTAAAACTTTTAAAAATTAAGGCATAAGTGTTACAGAATTACCTACAAACAAAAATAATTAAATCGTGGTAGAGGTTTTACTTCTTGGTTACTCTAGAGATAATTTTAAAAACTAAGTTTAGACCCTTTATTAGGATATGAAAAGTTTCCCTTTATCTACTTGTGTAGGTGACTGCAACCATGACTGTGTTGACTTCCAGGGGTGTGTGTGTGTGTCCCCTTTGGGGAGGTGGGAGGTGTAGGAGAAGAAAAACTATTTTTATGTGATTTCTTCTCTTCATATTTGCTTAACAGATTTATAGGGAAAATGGTATTTTATGTTTAAATTTTAGACAGTTGTGATTTATCCCAGAATATTTTTAGTTTGCCACCCTTATCCTGTCCTTAGTTTAAGGAAGTCTGAGGAAAATATAGACTGCTGCTCTGGCCAAACTGATACCCTCAGTGGAAGCTACCACCCTAATGCTACTTGCCTCATATGGGGTGTAGTTTGAGGTTTATAAAACTCCTTTAATGTGCTTATTTAACTAAAAATGATTCCATGTGCTCTATCTTGGTGTTCTTTTCTCTTATTGATATGTAGACAATCAGTCTATAACATTCTTGTCAAAGGTAGTAATGTGTTCACATGTAGCTTTCTAAGTCTATATACTTATTAGTCTAAGATAAGAGAAATGGAGATAAAAGTTCTAAGTACCAAATTGGGAAAGAAGAGAGGAGGAAAGTTTAGTAGAATCAACCTCTGTATTCATTAAAACCAGCTTAAAGTATGTGTTTATACATGTATGCACATACACTTTTATTTACAAAGAATTGCTGCTGAGGGTAACTTTTACAAGTTTGTTCTGTAATTTCCTAGAATGTTTTATAAATAAACATAAATTTATGTTAAAATATTATTTTTTTAACATAACTACAGAATAGAAATTATCTAGTGCCAAACAGTGTCATTCTTGTTTATTTATATCAATCTTTGTATTTTGTAATCCTTTGAACATGTTAATAGGGAAAAAGGACCTGACTGGTAATACTAAAAGAGTTCTGTGTCATACAGTGAGAGGTTCTCAAAATTTTTTTCTTGTTTCTATGGTGCTGGAAAATTGAACCCAGAAATTTTTGGGTGCTAGGTAAATACTCTACCACTAAGCTACACTCCTAGACTTGTTATAGAATTCTAGAGAGCCAAAAATAATTGGCTTATAATTATTTTTTGTTTGTGAATGAAAATATAAAACACATTCTAGGGGGCCAGGGAGATAGCTCAGTGGCACAGTGCCTGCCTGGCAAGTGCAAGGTCATGGGTTCAATTCCTGGTACCAAAAAAAAAATTTTATATATATATATACGTATATATATGTATTTTTTTCTAGAAAGAGAAGTACCAGTCAAACATACTACAGAGTCACAGTGTTGAAGCAGTATGGTAAAGCCCCAGAATTAAACGTGTAGATTATTAAAGATTAGAAATAAATGCTGTTACATAAATTTAACATATGTTCAAGAAGCCAATGTTGAACCAGTGGGTAAAGAATTATCTAATGGTAGAGTTGTAATAACCACGTACTAATTTTGAGGAAAAACTCATCTAAACCCAAATACAACAAAATAAATTTTAGATGAATTACATCATTGAAAACCTAGAAGGTAAGCTAGGTGTAGTTGTGATGGTGCCTGTACTACCAGCTACTTGGGAGGCTGAGACAGAAAGAGTGCTTGAGCCCAGTAGTTCAAGGCTAGCCTGGAAAGCATATCAAGACCTTGTCTCAGAAAAGAAAAAAAGTCTAGAAGATGGATTACCTTATAATTTCTCTGGTGTTCCCAAGCCATGAGAAAATTTAAGAAGACAATAAGCATTAGACTTCATAAATGAATGCTACATGTTTTTTTATAACTAGCTCTGTGCATATGTTAGAACAGCATATCTATTCTCCATTCAGCACTCTGAAAGTTAGTCTTCTTCCTTCATGCCAACTGGAAATCTCTTACTATGCACTTTAATTGACAGAACATAGATGCATTCTTTATCTGAAATTTCTCCTATAGGTGCATTGAAAATTACACAGGAGCACGTTGTGAAGAGGTTTTTCTCCCAAGCTCCAGCATCCAATCCAAAAGTAATCTGTTTGCAGCTTTTGTGGCATTGGCTGTTCTGGTCACCCTCACCATCGTGGCTCTCTATTTCCTTTGCAGGTAACCAACATAGAAACATACTCTTCAAAAGAAAAAAGTAATGCTGTACATAAAGTAGTGATTCTGCTAAACAATTAATCTGCTTTTTTACATCTAAATGTTTTTCCAGTTTTATGTTCAGGGTTATCTCTTGAATATAGTTTATTTTATGTAGGTAAGAAGTCATTTTTTAAAGTGTCTTAATGTATCAAATTTGTTCTTTGTTACTATAACTATTATTTTGCTTGACTTCTCTGAACTACTAAGGTAGACCCACTTTCACTATAGTCATCATGAACCCCGCCCCCCAAATATTTGGCCAAGGTCTATTTTAAGTAAATCTTGAATGTGAAAAAGAAATAACTTATGTAATTACTATAAATAAAAATTGAAAACATTATTGCTGTCTAGGGTCTCCTCTTTATTCAGGGCCTGCTAGGTGTTAGGCATTGTGTTTGCCACAATGAATATAATAGTGAACAAGGAAGACATGCTCCCTAACTTTAGAGGAGACTTAAGTCTACTTGTAGGGACAGATAAATAAGCAGTCAGTTAATATGAAGAGACTGGTAACTCAGGAGACAAAAGGAAAAATTACCTTAATGAAATGACACTATCCACTGAAGGTGACTTTCATTCATTAGTATTGATCTTCATAATTTTTAAAAATTTTGCAAAAACAGGCTAATATGGAATTAAGTTTAGCTCGCTGGTATCATAGCTTTAACTGGTATTTATAAAATGCACCTTGTATGCTCTCTAGTACTTACGAAAGTAAGGTAATCATGAAAAAGATGCAAGTTAGCATGATAATTTTATATTCTCAGAAAGAAAACATGCAGGTAAAACAGTATTTCATAAAATTCATATTTCTGAACTACTTTACATCGAGGAAAAATTTGGAGGGAGCTTGTTCTTAAGTATATGGTGTTATACAGTTTATTTCAAAGTGCATCATATGAAAAATCTAGAAGGTTTTATGTCTCATAACTTAACATCTGAATTCTTTAGATAGAAAACTACACATACAAGCCCATTGTATGGGACTGTGTTTCTTAAAGGTGGCCATTCAGTCTCTCTTGTCCTTTAGAGCTCTACTGCAGTGTGATCTTGCCATGTATCTACCCTGAGGATTTTTCTCTAACTCTGGGAAGGCAGTAGGATTGCTTTGGCCATAGAATACTGTGGAAATGGTGCTGTTCCAACTAAGGACACAGCCTTTAAGTGGCCTAATGACTTCCATCTCTTGCCACTCCTACTCAAGATGCTCCCTCATAGAATTGTGACACATGCCAGCCATGTCAATGAACCATCATAGGCATCCAGCTCATTGAACTTTCAGCTGATTACTGACATAGCTACAGTCATACACAGCCCCCAAGCAAACAATGCTCCATCGTCACCAGGAATATTTAACAATTCAAAAATACATGCATTTAGTTGTCCTAGTTTGAATTTTTATACAAAATTCCGTAGCTGATTGGCCTGAGTAACAGAACTTTACTTCTCACAGTTCTAGAAGCTGAGTGAGACCAGGGTGCCAGCATGGTCAGGTTTGATGGAGGCCCTGTTTCTGGTTTCAAGCTGCTATCTTCTTGCTCATGTCCTCATGTGGTAGACAGAGAGAGTTCGTCTGATTAGAAGGGCACTGTGCAGGAAAAATAAATTGCATTTATCTACTCTCACACCACAGCCACCAATACAGAAGATTTCTGTGACCTCAAAATAAAATTAGTCTCAAAAAATATAAATAAGAAAAATTGAAATTTAAACCAGCATGGTGGTACACACCTGTAACACTAAAGCAGGATGACTGCAACTTCAAACTAACCTGAGTAAGTGACTTAGCAAGACCCCATTCCAAAAGTAAAAATGAAAGGGACTAGGGATGCAGCTCAGCATGAAGGCCCTAGATTCAATACCCCGTACCAAAAAAAAAAAAAAAAAAAAAAAAAGAAAGAAAATAAAAAAGAAAAATATAAGTATAAAAGAGAAATAGACAAAGCTACCACAATAGTTAAATTTTTATGTCTGACTCTCAGAAATGTACAGGGAGATAAAAATCAGCATAAGATTTTAACAAGGTTGATCTATTAGACTTAATCTACAACACAATACCCAACCATTAAAATTCTTACAAGCTCATAAACAATACTTAGGGAATTATTCTGTACTGATATGTGTGTAGTTTTCACACATTTCAGAAGAAGTTTTCACACATTTCAGAAGTCTGACATTCAGCCAGTTGTGATGGTGCCTGAAGGTATTCCCTGCTACTCAAGAGGCAGAGGGGCAAGATTGCAAGGTCAAGCCCAGCCCGGGCAACTTACTGAGACCTTGTCTC
The DNA here is from genome assembly GCF_000276665.1 of Chinchilla lanigera. NCBI lineage: Eukaryota > Metazoa > Chordata > Mammalia > Rodentia > Chinchillidae > Chinchilla > Chinchilla lanigera. The sequence continues at coordinate 1,196,105 of NW_004955450.1, read as the reverse complement.
AAAATAAACACACAAAATGAACTTGGGAGGTAGTTCAGGGTGCACTTGTCTAGCACACTGAGGCCCTAAGTTCAACCCCTTGTACTGTGAAAAAAAATAAAGCTTGATGTTGTACTGTATAGACTATGTTATACTGTACTGTACGTCCTGAGCATGAATGACTGCATTGGAAAATCAGTGACAAAAGATAATTGTAGAAGGTTTTAAGCATACTTTTGTATAATTCATGGGTCAAATAACTTGTAATGCAGTTTAGGAAATATTTTTACCTAACTATAATGAGAATACTGTAATACTATCTTGCAAATCTGTGAGATGCCAGCAGGGAGATTTATTATCCAAATATTTTTATTAAAAAAGACAGCCTGAAAATAAATAAGCTTAATATTCTTTGTACTAGGTTATAAAAAGAATAGCAAACTAAATCTCAGGAAAACAGAAATAAACAATATAGAGCAGATATTAATTAAAATACACATACAATGTGTATAATAGAGACAGTAAAGCCGAAGTTTGCTTCTTTGACATATTGACAAAATCAACAAAGTGCTATCTTTAATTTAAAAAGAGCAGAGGCCCAAATGGCTAATATTAGGAATATAAAAAGGTTCTATAACTCAGATCATACAGACATTTAAAAGATGAAAGTCAAGCTGGACTGTGGCTTAGTGTAGTGGTGGAGTCCTTCTTTGCCTAGCATTGGTGAGGCTCTGGGTTCTATTCCTGTCAACCCACACACACACACACACACACACACACACACACACACACATTTTGTGTAACTGCATGGTAGTATACTCAAGAAGTAGATTAAATGCAGAAATCCCTAAAAACAGAGCTTCCCCAAACTTCCCACCTCTACCTACTAAAGCTACAAGCAGTTGTATGAGAGCACCCACATCATGGAAGGCATCTGTTCTGCTCAAAATCTAGGTATAGATGTTAATCTCATCCATAAAACACCTACATAGAAACGTCTACATTAAATAAACATCTGGGTACCATGGCCTGGCCAAGTTGACACTTTCATTTTAGACCATTTGGACAATAGATATAATCAGTAAGAAAAATAGCAGCTTTAACATTGTTACAAAAATGACATTATTGAGTAACTTTCAGATAGGATTGTAATGTGCTTGCAATTATGTATTTTCCATTTTTGAATGACAACAGAAGCAGAGGTATTCTATATGATGATGTGATCAGAGACCTGTGTCTAATGCCAAGAGCAAAATTAATTTGAAAAATGAGTAACTCTTACTTGTGGAATCTAGTTATAAAATCTTTTATATACTGATCACAAGAAATGCTGTTGTATGTGGGAAATAGTACTTTCAGGAATGAAAACAATTCATCGTTTACTAAAACAGTTTCCAGGTTCATTAATGGTTGAAATTGCTTTAAGCTAAGGGTCTCATGAATGACATAAATAATTACTGTTAACTCTGAGTGAGGTCCAAACTGATACCCAAGTAATGATAAGATCTGGGCTAGAATCAAGATTCTTTCAGGAGCAGAAGCTGGGTGTATTCAGAAAAGATTCCATTTTGCTATGGTAAACACAGTTTTGAATTTACTTTCATTAATGTAAGTTCGTACTCCTGAGTATTGGCATATTGCAAAAACTGAAGCAAGTTTATATTCTAAAATTTTATTTAATAATTACAGTAGTTTTCAAAGACTCTGCCATGATCACCATGAATCATACTCATATTAATTGGTGAGATAACAAAAAAATCTGATGAACTGTAACCTTAAAAAGATCTAAAATGTTTTTTAAATTTCTATTAATAAAATAGTTCACAACAGCCACCCCATGTTACTGAAGGGTCCAACTAACAGTGAAAACTCACCTCTTTAAAAGAGCACAGAAACAGCTTCCTATTCCCCTAAGATACAGCAGCTAGGCCATCTTAAAAGGAAACGTCTATGGGTCCTCTCACATGATTCCCTTTCCTGGTGCATTGGTGGCACTGTTTCAGGGCAACCCGGACAGTTTCAGGTAGCTGAGGAAGTAAAATGAACCTCCAGGTAACAGTGGTAAGTTCAAAAACTTAATTTGTTTCACAATTTTCTAAAAGATGTTTGTGTTTGTGTGGCAAAGATGGCTACAGCTGTGTTTGGCACCTGATGTAAGAGTTTGCAAACAAAAGCAAAATTTCGTTAAATGCTTTCGTTTGTTGGGGCTGGGGATTTAACTCAGCGGCACAGCGCCAGCCTGGCAAGTGTGAGGTCGTGAGTTCGATTCCCGGTATTGGAAAAAAAAAAAAAGCTTTCGTTTGTGACCTGAATAATTTGCAAACAGACATGCTTGTGAACCAAGGTACCACTGTTATTATGAGTGCTTCTGCCATGCTTTCCAGTGCCTCCTTTCCCATCTGTGTGTTTCTTTCTCTGCACTGTCAGGAAGGGCCACCTCCAGAGGGCCAGCTCAGTCCAGTGTGATGTCAGCCTCGGGGAGATGAGCAGGACCAGTGCCCATCACGGTGAGTACGTTCCAAACAAAACACTGAAAATCTTCTGTGTGGTTCTTGGTTCCACATAAGGATTTGGATTTGGGTCTATTCAGAAACATTATCCCTAAAAACTTTTCCATGGATTTTCTGCTAGCACCATTTTCACATGAATTTTGTTTTTTTGTTTTGTTTTGTTTTGTTTAAGGCAGGAACTTGCTATGTAGGTCAGGCTGGCCTTGAACTTATGGCAGTCCTCTTGCCTCAGCCTCCTAAGTGCTGGGGGGATTACATGCATGTGCCACCATGCCTGGTGAAGATAAATCTCTTATTAGCATTATCACATAAATCTTTTTTACCCAAAAGAAAACAATGTTATCTCATGTTTTGAGCTATAACATGCTGCACAACTATAAGGAACTGATTTCCAAAAGTATTCTGAAGTAGACTGGTACATGGAGAGAAGTTTTACCTGTAGGATAAGCAAATCTTTGGGAAATTTATAGATAAATTAATGTTTTTAAACTGTTTTAAGATTTCTGCTTCTGACTAAAATGGAAGAGCAGACAATGGACTTAGTTCCTCTTACTTGAAATGAAAAAAAAAATGGACAAAATATATGAAGCAATGGTTTCAAGACGCTGACATCAGGCAGGAAAAGACCATCAGCCTGAGAGATGGGAAACAGATGAGGTGAGCCAAAGACTGCCCTCTGTTACTGCTTTAACACACTCACAGGCTGCAGCGCAGGGTGGGTACCTAAGCTGAGCTTGGCAGAATACCCAACTTGAGAAGATGGACCTGAGAGACTTGTGAAAGAATTAAAGGCACCAAGTACTCACACCAGAGACAGTGCCTCTTCTCAGTCATCAAAGTAAAAACCTCACTATTCATAGGGCAGGAGGGAGAATACATAGGAGGGTTTTTCCCAGTAGTGGGGATAATTAGCCCTACCTAAGGGCTGCTTCAGACCAGCTTACAAAATTAAAAGCACAAAGGGACTGGAAGAAAGTTGTTTCAAAATAACTTCTTCCTAGATCAGAGCTTAACAGTACAAAAATTATCCAGTTCTCAGTAGGTGAATTTCACAAGATCTCACATTCAATAGAAGATAACCAATCTGCAAAGAAGTAGGAAGTCTGTTTAAAAATGAAAAACATCAATACCTTCAAATTCACACAGATGTTAGAATGGAATAAAAGACTGACTGTTCCCTAAAGAGAAGAAAGTCTGTCAGCAAACTCCTTCAGACTTCATTGGCAGCCAGACCACTTCCTGTTCCCCAGCAGGCTGCCTGTGATATGTCCTGCAGCTCTCCTGATCTCCATCCTGCCACCTCCCCATCAGATTTCAGACTTCCCATGCCACCACAGCTGCATTAGTCAGTTTTATAAAATAAAAATACACACATCCATTGGTTTTGTTTTTCTGGAAAACTCTAACATATACACCTAAATACAGAGTTTTTAATATATATGAGACAAAAACTAATAGACTCCAAGAAGAAAGAGACAAACCCACAATTATAATCAGAGATCGCAATACCTTTCTCTTAATGATTGGTAGAATATATACATTTTTTAAAAAAAATAAAGATATACTAGATTTTAGCAGTACATAGTCACATCAAGCAATTGAACATAGTATGTATATGTACATATTCTACCCAAACAATAGAATGCACCCATATATTTATCATTATAAACAATATACTGATCAATAATAACAAATCCCAGTACATTTAAGAGGATTCAACTTATATAAAGTTTTTCTCTGACCATAATGGATTTACTTAAATCAGTAATAGAAATGTCTCTGGAAAAATCCTCAAATATTTGGTGACTGAGTAACACAGCTAAATGAGTAAAAAAAAAAAAAAATCAAAGGGGAGATTAAAGGGCCTCTGGAACTGAATGAAAATGAAAGCACACCTTATCAAATTTTTTAGCACGGTGTAAGAGCAGCAATTGGATAAATTTAGAGCAGTAAATGTCTACATTAGAAAAGTATTCTCAAAACAATGATCTTACCTTCTACCTGAAAAACTTATAAATCCAAGGTAAGCAGAAGAAAGGACATCAAGGCCAGTATGGGAATCAACAAGATAGGAAACAAAAGAACAGTACAGAAAATAAATTACTAAAACCAAAAGCTGCTTCTCTGAGATCATTAAAATTTGTAAATCTCTTAGCATACTGATTGAATCAAAAATGAAGGTATCAATTAACAACATCAAGAATAAATCAGACAGAATGTGGTGGTACATGTCTATAATCCCAGCACTCAAGAGGCTGAGGCAAGAGGATTGTTGTGAGTTCGAGACCAGCCTGGGCTACAAAGTGAGCTCAAGGCCAACCTGAACTGCACAGCGAGACCCTGTCTCAAAAAGACAAAAAAAAGAAAGAATAAGTCAGGCAGATTTCAAATTAGAAATTCCATATGACCCCGCCTTTCCTTTGCTAGGTATCTTCCTCAAAGAGCTTAAGTGGCGAGGATTCAACATGGCTGAGTAGAGGAGGAATCACATTGCAGTAACTCTGAGATAATCATCTAAAAACATAGGTAAATGGAAGAAAGGGAGGGACATATATCCTGATGTCAAAATCAATTTGAAATCAGAGACTTGGAGATCAAACAAAAGTATAAGAGAAGGAACCACCATTCTGGGAAGTTCCCAAAAAGCTGATGGACTATTATAGTGTGATAAATTCAATCCACACAAGATAAATTTGTGGTATAAGGCCCCTTACCTCTTTTGCCTTCCTCCAAACACAGCATATTGCAGCCTGGCAGCAAATTTCACCAGCAAAGGAGTGAGTGACCAGGAAGCTGCTCCTTCCCCTATGGGCTGCCAGTTTTTGTTTTCTTTTTTTTGTCCAGCACCATAGCAGCTGACTGAAACCTCTAACCTCTAGCAACAAGGTTAGACTGAAGCTGTGGTGGTGAAGGTAATGAGTAAACACCACCACCCCTCCTGCCCTGCTCCCAGCAGTGTGAGAGGGATGCAGAACTTAAACAGCCTTAAGTCATAGTGGGGCAACATGTGGGAAGTCAAGACTCACCTCAATGCATGAGTTGGCCAACAGTATTCCCTCTGCCTTGCCACCAGTGATGCAAGACGACAGTGATGCACCAGAAATATGCAACAGAGGAGGTTGTGCAAGGGTTGGGAGGAACTATATAAGACTAGGAGAAGCCTTGGGCTATCTCTGACGGTGCCATAGCAACTGGGAGAGTGGCACAAGGACACACAGGGTAAGGAGCCATGGCAGGGACCAAGGAAAGACATACAGAAAGCTGCTGGATGAAGACTCTGGCCCCAGTGCCAGCATCTGGAAGCCATGATCAGTCCCACATCTAGCATTAATCCTACTGGAGACTTGGTGGGACTACCCAGCACAGATTTGGGATCTGACTTGGACACTATCACAGAAACGAGGGCACCAGAGGAATTTTATTTTTGTTGTTTGTTTGGTTTTCATTTTTTGTCTTTTTTACAGTTTAGGTTTTTACTTGTACTATTTTCATCTTTTTTCTCTTTATTGAATTTATTTCATGATTTTTTTATATTTTCATGTCAGTAAACATTGTCTGTAGTCTTTCTGGTTCACTACAATATTACTTTGCTTCCTCCTTCATTCTTTGTCTCCTGTCTTCCAGTTTCCCAAAGCTTGGGTGACCATTCCTTGGTCCTTCTGTCTTGCTTTATTGTATTTCTCTTCATTCATCTCTCTGTTTTTCCTCTATCCATCTTAAATTTCCCCCACACAGGGTAAAATCACTCTACTGAGGGGAATCTCACAGCATACAAGTTCCATATTTATGTAGGATGTTATATAACTGTAGATCTTGCTCAAATGGTTAAAGGTACCAAATTAATAGTTACCACAGTTTCCATTTCTAGGCTGTGCTTAATGATATTGTTATTGCTAATTGTACTACTTTGGCCAGTATATCATACCTTTTGTAATCATTTGTTTTCCCTTTTGTGACAACATTGTGATTGTCTAGGGTCTTAATCATCACCACAGTCCAGTATCAATGGACTAGGTGCTGAGCCAAATAGAGAGCAACTTCTCTTCCCTAATAAATCAGGAAGATAGGATCTTGGGAAACATACAAAGCCCAAGAACCACCTATACCTAGAAGACATCGCTGAGGAATAGACATTCCCAGGGAAGCATACATACTAGTGATAAAGCATTGCTTATGGTTGAATAAGCAATTTAGAAGCATCAATACAGATAAAAATTTTAAATTTTAAAAATAGAAAATGGTAAGACACAGAAGCAAAATGCAACCTGAGACCACCAGCAAAACCAGGTTAAGTGCAGGGGAAAATGAGACAGAGGAAATAAGAAGCCACCTACCTGAATTTTCTGGAATAGTTGCAGCAAAATAAAAAAAAAAAAGCAGGTGAATAAGGACATACAGAAAATCAGATCAAAAATAATCTCTCAGGTAAAAAAAAGAGGTAGTGGTCAAAATGAAGGACTTGCTCAGTGACTTTAGCATAGTTACAGATTTTTAAAAATAGAGAAGCTTAGAAAAAAATAATAGAAACCATGTGTGCCCAACATAGGAAAGAAATAGGATACATGAAACAGACATCCAGGGCTGGGGATTTAGCTCAGGAGCACAGCGCCTGCCTGGCAAGCGCAAGGTCATGAATTCCATTCCTGGTACTGGAAAAAAAAACTCAAAAAAAAGAAACAGACATCCAGGAGATTAAAAATTTCATTGAAAGTATATGCAGCCAAAGTGAGAACAGAATATCAGATCTAGGAGATAGGACTGCAGTTAGCAATTTCAAAAAGAAAGGTTTCTTCAAAATAGCAAAACTCATGAAAAATCAATCCAACAGCTGCAAGATAATGTAAAGAAGAACAACTTAAGATTGATAGGGGTCAATGAGAAAACAGGAGACAGGACAAATGACATAAAAAAACCTATTGACAGAAGTCATGGCAGAAAACTTCCCAATCATTGAAAAAGAATTTGACATAGACATAAGTAAGGCAGATATAACTCCAATTAGCTATGACTAAAATAAATCTATACCAAGGAATATAATATTCAAGATTCCAGAAATTCAGCACAAGAACAGATTATTAAAAGCTCTTAGAGAAAAGAAACAAAACACCTATAAAGGAAAGCCCACCAAAATCACAGTAGAATTTTTAACACAAACCCTCAAATCATGGAGAGCTTGGAGTGAAGTATTTTAAGTACTGAAAGAAAATAACTTCTAACCCAGATTGCTGTACTCTGCAAAATTATCTGTCAAAATCGATGAAGAAATAAGATACTTCCATAACAAAGAACTGAAGAAATTCACAGCCACAAAACCAGTTCTACAAAATGTTCTAAAGGGCATTTTAGAGAAAGATAACAAAGACCACCAATAGAAGCTACAAGACAAAGCAAGCAGTTACACAGAGGGAAAAGACAAGGGAACCAACAACAGGAAAATATGACAAGGATAAGCCAATACATATCAGTTATACCCATCAATGTAAATGGTCCAAATTCACCAATCAGAAGAAACAGACTGGCAGAATGAATTAAGAAACGAGTTCCAACAGTATGCTGCATACAAGAAACACACTTAACTCAAAAAGAAATTCATAGACTGAAAGTCAAAGGATGGAAAACAATACTTCATGGACAGGAACCCAGAAAAAAGCAGGGGTAGCTATTATATTTGCAAACAAAGTGAACTTCAAGCCAAGACAGATCAAAAGAGACCAAGAAGGTCCCTACATACTTGTCAAGGAAAAATGTTAAGAGGAAGAAATAGCAATCATAAATATATGTGCATCAAACACACCCAAGTATATAAAACAAATATTAACAGATATGAAAAATCAAATAAGTACTCACACAATTGTAATGGAGGACCTTAATACCCTACTGTCACAAATATACAGATCAAATGAAGAAATCAAAGAAATATCAGAACTGAACCAAACTTATAAACAAATGGATTTAGTATATATCTACAGAGTATTCCACCCCACAACATCAGAATATACATTCTTCTCAGCTGCACATGGGATGTTCTCCAAAACAGACCATATACTGGCTCGTAGAATATGCTTAAGTAAATACAAAGGAACTGAAATTGTCCCATGCATATTATCAGACCATAGTGCAATAAAATTGGAAATCAATGGCAACAGAAGCCATAAAAACTCCATAAACATATGGAAATTAAATAACACCTTTCTGAATAACCAATGAATCACAGATGAAATTAAAGAAATTAGACAGTTTTTACAATTAAATGATAATGGCAGTACAACATACTGGAATGTATGGACACAATGGAAGTAGGCTTATGAAGCAAATTTATAGCAGTGAGCTCTCCCATCAGGAAAAGAGTGAGCTTAAACAATCTAATCTTTTTTTTTTGGTCTTTTTTTAGACAGAGTTTCACTATACAGTTCAGACTGGACTTGAACTCACTTTGTAGCCCAGGCTGGCCTTGAACTTTCAATGATCCTCCTTTCTCAGCCTTCCAAGTGCTGGGATTACAGGTGTACACCATTATACCCAGCTTTTAAAAGCATATCGTCCTTTAGCCTATCCAAGCCCTAAATAGAAAGATAATATAAGAAAATGCTGTGCAGGCATATACCACCAGGCACAGCAACAAACAACCTAATCTTAAACCTTACACATCTAGGAAAAAAAAAAAAGAACAATTCAAGCCCAAAGCTCATACAAGGGAGATAATAAAGATTGGAGCAGAAATTAATGCAGTTGACACTAAGAAAACAATACAAAGAATCAATAAATTGAAGAGTTGGTTCTCTGAAAGATTAAATAAAACTGATAAACCCTTAGCCAACCTTATCAAAATGCTCAAGTCCATAACACCTTTCTGAATAACCAATGAACCACAGATGAAATTAAAGAAATTAGACAGTTTCTACCATTAAATATTAATGGCAGTACAACATACTGGAATGTATGGGACACAATGGAAACAGGCTTATGAGGCAAATTTAGGTGAAATTTGAAAAAAGGTGAAATCCCAACAAATCCAGCAGAAGTCCAGAGGATCATCAATATTTTGAGAACTTGAAATGAAATTGAAAGACGAGCAATACTCTCAAATTCATTCCTGGAAGCAAGGAATTACCCTGATACCAAAGCCAGAGAAGGAGCCAATCAAAAAAGAGAACTACAGGCCAATCTCTCTAATAAACATAGATGCAAAAATCCTGAGTAAAATACTGGCAAACAGAATGTAACAAGAAGATTATACACCATGATCAAGAGGTTTCATTCCAGTGATGCAGGTGGTTCAACATATAAATAAATGTTATAGCCTATCCCAACAAAGCCAAGGACAAAAATCACATGATCATCTCAATAGATGCATTTGACAATGTCTAACACCCATTCAGGATTAAAAAAAAAAACCTACAGAAAATGGGAATAGATGGTCTTTGTATCAATCTGATAAAAGCTATCTATGACAAACCAATAGCCAGCATCATAGTAAAAGTACAAAAACTGAAAGCTTTCACTGTAAAATCAGGAACAAGACAAGGATGTCCACTATTACCACTCCTATTTAATACAATTCTAAAAACATTATCCAGACCATTTAGACAAGAGAAATAAATAAAAGAAATGAGGATAGGAAAGGAAGAAGTTAAATTGTCATTATTTGCAGATGACATGATACTTTACATAGATGACCCCAAAAACTCCATCAAAAGACTGCTAGATTTAATAAGCAAATTCAGTAGTGTAGTGAGATACAAAATTAACACTCAAAAATCAACAGCATTCCTGTACCCAAACAGCAAACTCACTGAGAGAGAAATTAGGGAAACAACACCTTTTACAATAGCATCAAAAAACAAAACAAAACCAAAAAAACCTTAGGAATCAACCTAACAAAGAAAGTTAGAGATATTTACATTGAAAACTACAGTACTCTGAAAAAGGAGATTGAAGAAAATACCAGAATATGGAAAGCTATCCCCTGTTGTTGGGTAAGAAGAACCAACATAATGAAAATGGCCATACACTCAAAATTATTACACAGATTTAATGCAATCTTGATTTAAAAATATCAATAACATACCTTATGGAATTAGAGAAAACTACCCTAAAATTCATCTGAAACCAGAAGAGACCTAAAATAGCAAAAAAACAGTTCTCGACAAGGCAGGGTGTGTTACAATTCTTGACTTGAAATTATATTACAAAGTTACTGTGATAAAAACAGCATGGTACTGGCAAAAAAACCCCATACCTGAGTATCAATGGAACAGATTAAAAGAAACAATTCCAAACATATGTGGACACCTTATCTTTGACAAAGGGACCAAACACCTTCACGGGAAGAAAGATAGCCTCTTTGATAACTGGTGCTGGAAAAACTGGCTTTCCACAGGCCAAAGACTAAAACTAGGCCCACATTCTCACCATGCACTAAATCAAAATCCAAATGGATCAAAGATCTAAATATTAAAACAGAAACTCTAAATCTCCTGCAAGAGAGAATAGGTAGAACTCTCCAAAACATAAGTGTAAGCAAAGACTTTATGACCAAAATCCCAACTGCACGGAAATATTACAAAGAATCAACAATTGGGATCTCACCTCATTAAAAAAAAAAACTTTTGCAGAGCAAAAGAAATCATCAACAGAGTGAAGAGACAAACCATAGAGTGGGAAAATCTTTTGCCAGCCGCTCCTCAAAAGACCAATATTTAGATTTTTTTTTTTTTTTTTTTTTTTTT
>NW_004955450.1:1179159-1184772 GCF_000276665.1 Chinchilla lanigera | reverse complement strand
GGCATGGTGGCGCATGACTGTAATCCCAGCCTGGGAGGCTGAGTCAGGATTGCTGCGAGTTTGAGGCCAGCCTGGGCTATAAAGTGAGTTCAAGGCCAGCCTGAACTGCATAGTGAAACCTTGTCTCAAAAACATGTCAATCAATAAGCAAGCCAACCAGCTTAGGTACAAATTCCCATGAAGAATGTGGTCATCATGTGTATCTAAACTGTACCAATAAACTTATCTAACTTTAAAGAGCCTAAAGCATCATATTACAGAGATATATGCATACCAATCTGTATAGCAGCACAATGAGTAATAGCTGAGTCCTAGAGGCAACCCACCAACAAATGATTGTATAAACAAAATGTGGTATGTATATATAATGGAATTACTTTTCTACAAAGAATGACAAATTTGAGGCATTTGTAGTAAAATGGATGCACCTAGAAAATACAATACTGAGTGAAATAAATCAGACACACAAGCTTAAGTACTGTATAGTATCTCTCATTTGAGTGATGCAAAGTACAAAGAAATAAAATGATATAGGATGGGTAGAAAAGCACAAGGGGACAGATCTCATCCAATAAGGAAGTGGTCCAAGGGAACAATGGACAAGGGGTGAAGAGAAGCAGAAGGGGAAACAACTCCAGTCAATGTAAAAATTATATCCCATAACATGAGCTAAGACAAATAATAAGTATGTAAAAGGTGATAGGGAAAGGGGAGGGAAAAGGGACTAGAAAAAAAAAAAGCTGACAAGCTATATGTACACGTAACCACTCCCCAAGATGATTGTAAACTGTGTTAATTGCAAACATATACTAATAAAATTAAATCAAATTTTAAAAATTAAGTCAGGTGACATTCCTACCAATATTACACATATCAAAAGGATAATGAGGGAAGATTTCAACATCTTAAATACACAAATTATTTGAAGACAACTACCAAAGTGCTCTCAGAAAGAGATAACTTGAATAGTCTCATAACCATTACAGAACTGAAATGTGTACATAAAAACTTTCCCACAAGGAAATTCCAGGACTAAATGGATTAGTTGGTGACTTCTGGCAAACTCTCAAGGAAGAAATAACTATTCCATACAAACTCTTCCAAAAACCTGGAAAAGGGGGAATACATCCTATGATAAGAGCTAGTTAGCGGTTGAACAATGTTGCAAGATGGTATATGGGTATTTAAAAGTCAGTTATGTTTTATATGGCAGTCAGTGGATATGGAAAATGAAAAAACCAGTATAATTTGCAAAAGTATGTCAGAGTACATAGGAATACATCTACCAAAAGATGTGAAAGATCTATACCATGAAACCTATAAAACAGTGCTGAGAGAAATGAAGACTGAACTAAATGGAGGCACGTGCTATGTGCATGGGTTTGGAAGATTCCGTATTACAAAGGTATCAGTTCTCCTCAAAAGCAGTTCCATGCCAGGCAAAATCCCAACAGATGTTTCTGTGACATGTGACAAGGTGATTCTAAAATTCCTCTGGAAATGCGAAAGTCCTGGAATAGTGAAAATTTTGAAACAGAACAAGTTGAAAGCCTCAAGCTATCTGATTTCCCACCACATGCAACATGTTTGAACTCTAGAGACATTATACTAAGTGAAGTAAGCCAGACACAAAAGATCAGTATCATACGATTACACTTTTTTGAGGCACCTAGAATACCAAATGCATGGAGACAGAAAACAGAACAGTGCTAACCAGGGGCTGGCGGGGAGAATAATGGGGAGTTACACTTAATAAGTACAACAGCTTCATTTTGGAATGATGCAGTGTTCTGCAGAGGTATTGGTGATGGTAGCATACAATGTTACTTTACTTCCACTGAACTTAAAAATGATTAAAATGGTAAATTTTGTTACATATGGTTCACCACAATGTAAGTCAACCAAACTGACAGAGATGCCATACTAACTTAAGCTCTTAGATGATGCACTGAATTTTTAATGTGCTCAGAGTGGTCACTTAAATTATCAAAAGGCTGAGATAATGTGTTGCTGTACTTATGAGTTGGAAGCATATATTTTTAGGATTTGGGAAGTTTGTTGGTCTATTACATTTGTAATGATAACATTTAGAGCACATTAATTTGTAAAGTGCTTGATGGTGAAATAGTGAAAAAGTTCTCAAAAAGCACTGAAAATCATTACTGATGTTAATTGGAAAAGTCAACACAGACAGGAACTCTGTGATCTCATAGGAAGATGTGTCTTGCAAGCCCATAAGAAGTAGTGTCCTGCCACAAGGCCTTGAATGCACAGGCATCTGTGCTTCCAATTCAGTAGCATTTATCCCCTTGATTTTTCTCTTCTCAGCATGTTTGATGGCATGGTAAAAACTCAATTATTTTTTAGAAACCATGTTCAAATAAAATGAGTTCATATTTTGACCTCTGCCTGTTTATCAGGACACATTTATAAAAATATATGACTTTATAGACTTTCCATTCATAAGCATATTCTAGTTAAACTGGGGAAAGAGTTTTAGAACTTAATAATTTTTTGGTACTAGGAACTGAGCCCAGGGCCTTCATGCTGAGCTACATCCCCGCCATTTGTGAGACAGCAGCTAAGTTGCCCAGGCCCAGCTCAAACTTCTGATTCTCCTGCCTCACCTTCCAGAGTTACATGTGTATACCAGTGTATCTGGCTAGTTATTTTTCAATGGAGGAAAAGGGATTTCATAAAAATAGTTAAAAACCAGGGTAAAATAAATATTGCGCTTAAACTCATTTGACCAAACATTTTTTTAAGGTCACACAATCTCAGTCAATAGTTCTAAAGCTTTAAGTATAAGTAAAAGGAGTACCTTTTACTAAATGTGGCATGATCTGTCATGAAAGTTGGCATGTCAGCTAAAGAGAACTGATTACAGAGATTGGGACTTACTTAACAGTATTAGTTTATACTTACATTATGAAAAATCACAGCATAAACGTGCATGTTAAAACTTACTCACAAATGGCCCTTCTTCACCAAGAGTGCTCCTGCTACCACCATAAAGTGGTATTTCAGTTTATCAGCTGCCCTCTGATAGGTATGTTCATGTCGCCTTGTGTACTCCTCCCTGCACATCTCCAGGTAATCTTCCCAACGTGTTCATAAAAAGAATCCACAACCTAAAGTCCTTGCAGAAATTTACATTGTTCCTCTTCTCCTTGCTTTGTGTGTATGGGGGGGTGATGAAGCTGAGGATTTGAACCCAGGATCTTCACACTAAGCTACATCCTCAGCCCTTTATTTTTTAGGACAGTCTTGCTAAGTCACTGAGTGGCCCAGGCTAGGCTAGAACTTTGTCTTCCTGCCTCAACCTCCTAAAGTGCTGGAATTACAGGCATGTGCTACCACATGTGACACTCATCTCCCTACTGAAATAATGTCTCCATGCCAAAAATACAAGTAGAAAGCAGAGTAATGCTAATGCCATGAACATTATGTGCCTGTATATGTCAGGCACTGGGGCTGTTTCAAATCCATCAGTTTATACAATCTTAACCATTTAAGGCAAGTGCACTAATCTCTGTACAGTGAGAGGCTTAGAGACTAAAATCATGAATGTGAAAGGTGAAAGGTGTAGAACAAGTATTTAAATGCAATCTCAATGTTTTTCTTACATTTACACTGCATCAGTATGGGCCAGAGCCTCAGTACTCATTGGTTAGAGGAATCTCTGTCCACCGGAAACCCCAGTTGGTCACAGAATTTCATAGTCCTGGTGTTTCTTTGAATATTTTCTTGCTGTTACTCATTCCAGCACTCTGCCACTCAGCCGGCCCTTTCTAATTTATGTATCTCAGAAAGCTCATTAGGCTTGTTAGAACCTTGGGTAACAGAGGTAGGCAGGCAAGAAAGGCAGAGGCAGGGAACTTGTGAGGTCTAGAACGGGGACGGTCACACGGTTCTGCTAAAGAAGGATGGAGGGCAGCAGCTGCTGGATATCTTGGCTAATATAATTAATCACTACACCCTTTATCACAGCTAGAGTGTGGGCTTATGTTTGTGCACAGAATGACACAGTGCAGGGAGATGTGTAGATGGAAGAGGAATCAAGAGAAAACAGCTCATTTCCCAATTATTTCCCACAGGTCATGGAGAACACTGAAGAGATGTCAGTGTGAACTACAGCATGCCTTCATCTTACAAAGGCAGAAAGTGAAATACCATAAGGTAAAACAAGTTAAAAACATTAATCCTTTCAACAGAAGACCTGGTAAGCATCTCGCCACAAGGCAGCCTGTTCTGCGGATAGGTGCACCTCTGTGCCCACCAGGAGGGCAGTGGTGCCACCCAGGGAGCAGGGAGTGAGTGCAGGTCCATTCCTCCTTGCAGGTGAATGTAGTTAAGCCTCAAGGGCAAACCTGTCCACGGCTTGGAAAGAAAGCCTTAGAGATACATGGTGACCTTAGGAAAAAGATATAAATCCTTTAATGCAACGAGTGTTTGGTTTACAGCTTCAAAAAACACCTCTACTGTTGCTGCTTTAAGCTGTCTAGAAAGCTGCAAGTACAGATGTAATAGCTGTGCAGCCACTTCACTGGGCAATTAGAAAAAAATTAATAGGCAGATTTTAATACTGGCAGATACATTTTAACACTGACAAAATGTTTTTTTAAAATAGTATTTGAAGAAATTGATTTCATAGATCTGTATCTCAAAGGAAACATAAACCTCAAAGTTTAAGGTTGGAAAAGATGGAGTAACTCTCAGTGAAAATACCAGTGGAAATATTTAGGATTGTTATTCTTACTACATGTTGTCTTTTTTTTTTTAGTCTTTTTGAGGCAGGGTCTCGCTATGCAGTTCAGGCTGGCCTTGAGCTCACTTTGTAGCCCAGGCTGGTCTCCCACTCTCAACAATCCTCCTGCCTCAGCCTCCCAAGTGCTGGGATTACAGGCATGTGCCACCATGCCCGGCTCTTACTACATGTTATTAAACTCCAAGCCTACTTTCCTGATCTGTAATTTTTAGTGCATGATTTTGGAGGCAAAGTTTTCATCTTTTAGAGGGCAACATTAAGAATTGGTTAGATCAGAGTAATTTCCCATTTTTTTTCCCATTTTTCCACCTAAATTGCACTGCCTCCTAAAATCAGTAGAGCTTTAAGGAAATGTGAAAACACAATCTGTAGCAGCCTAGGAGAGTGGTCTGATCTCAGGGGTGGTAGGATTGAGGCAGAGGAGCAAACGTTGGCCCGAAGCAACAGGCCATCCCTGAATCCAATTTTTTCAAAACTGGTGAACACAATGGCTTTTGCACACATGCCTTGTTGATGAAGATGGGTGGTATATGGATGGATGATTTTGTCACTAGTATTTGAGTCCTCTGTCCACTCATACATCATACATTCTTTGACAAATACAGATGAGTGCGAAGCATCAAGACAGAGTAGATAAAATGAAAGGCTCTTGGGGCTGGGGATTTAGCTCAGCGGCAAAAGCACCTGCCTGGCAAGCGCAAGGTCGTGAGTTCGGTTCCCGGTACCGGAGAAAAACCAAAAAAAAAACAAAACAAAAAAAGAAAGGCTCTTGTGTAACTTTTAAAAAGGCTTTAGTTTTGAAAGAGGTTTGGATTTACAGCTTCCAATTTGTTTTTTTGTTTTTT
>NW_004955450.1:1152382-1178999 GCF_000276665.1 Chinchilla lanigera | reverse complement strand
TTTTTCTCCGTACCAGGAACCGAACTCACGACCTTGTGCTTGCCAGGCAGGCACTTTGCCGCTGAGCTAAATCCCCAGCCCCTCCAATTTGTTTTGACTTAACAGTAGTTCAACTTTATTTTTCTACTTTACAGTGGTGCAAAAGTGGTATGCATTCACGAGAAACTGCACTTTGAATCCTGATTTTCCTGAGTTAGCAGTGTAAGATGCAATCATGTGACGCTGGCCAGCAGACTGTACTCTACTCTGTAAGCCACAGGAGCCAGAGTAGACGCTGAAGACTCCAGTGCTGTGTGGCCACACTATCACATTTGGTAGCTGGGGTGTGCAGTTTTTCCTTAAGGATATTTTCCACTTAGGTCTATCAGGACATGATCCTACTGAGGAGCAGAGAGCAGAGTTCCCATGTGTTCCCCTCCCTCCAGCTACTTTTGTCAGTAAACACGATGCACCAGATTAACCAGGACTCTTCTTAGTTCAAGTTCCTCTTTTTAGTGTAGTTTATGGACTTTGACAAGTTCATGTCACATTATCCACTAGCTGCCCAAAAAAATCCTGTGCTCCATGTTTATTCCTCTATCCCAACAACCACTGTCATTACTTTTTCCATTTAGCAATATGCAATTAAAGAGTTTCTCTTCTTGTGGCTGGATAGTTTTAAAAGTAGTTATGACATATGATTTCTTTTTCAGTTCTAAAAACATTTTTGTGGAAAAATGTTAAGCCTTAACAGTTTTAACCACTTTGTACAGCTCAGTGAAGTGTACTCTGTGAGCAGTCACTGCCACTGTTAAATCTCTAGCTTTTTCACAATCCTCTATTGAATCTCTGTACACTTCGAACCACCCCTACTCTTAACCCCGACTGAAAGTAGTTTTTGTCATGAATTTTACTATTATACAACCTAACAAGTGGCACCATCCTGTCCTTTTGTAAGTAGCTTCTTTCACTTAACACAATGCCCTCAAGGCTCACCCACAGGTGCATCAGAATTCAATTCCATTTAATGGCCAAATAATATTCCCTTGTACAGCTATACTGCATCTTGTAAACCATGCATCTATTGGCGGGCACTTATTTCCAGCACTGACTACCATGAACACTGCTGCACTGAGGTGTACAAATATGCGCCAGGCTTCTGCTTTATTTTCAAGTATTGGAATAGGAAGTCAGATTATGGGATTGCACCGGTGCCACTTTACAGTTCCACCAACAATGCTCAAAAGTGGCAATTTCTTCCCATCTTTGCCAGCATTTGGGGGGGGGCAGAGAAAAGTATTATTTCATTGTGGTCTTGATTTGTATCTTCTGTTGATTACTGCTGTTGGTCATCTTTCATGTGCACGATGTCTTCTCTGGAGTTCGGGTTCTTTGCCATTTTTAAATCAGGTGTTGTTGCTGTTAGACTTTTGTTCTGTGTGTATTCTGGATGTTAAATCCTTTTATATGAACTGAAACTATTTTGTCCCATTCCGAGGATTGCTTTTGTATGCTACTATAGTATCCTCTCATACACAAAATTTAGTTTTGATGAAATCGTTAGGTCCACTTTTGCAGCCTGCAAATTGTGTCATATCCAAGAAATCACTTAGTTTTCCATTTTCTGCTAAGTTTTATGGTTTTAATACCTGTACTTATATTTTTGACCCATCTTATTATTTTTGGCATATGCTACTAGGTTAGGCCCTGATAGTCATGTGCTACTATCTTGTTTACCTAGCACCACTGTTAAAAAGACTATCCTTTCCTCATTGAAAATACTGTGTGTTCTTGTCAAAAATCTTATAGAAAGGCTTCTTTTCTAGGCTGTCTATTCTGTTCCACTGGTTCATCCGTCTGTCTGCAAGAATCAGATCTGAAATCAGGTTTGAGTTTTCCAGTTTGTTATTCAACATTGATTTGGCTATATGGGGCGGGGGGTCCTTTCAGATTACATCTCAACTTTAGGATGTAGTTTTCTATTTCTGCAAAAGAAAAAGCCATTGGGATTTTGAGAGATTATACTGAATCTGTAGATGACTTCCATTCGAAACATCTTGGATGTATTTTTTTTAACTTTTCACTTGTTTTGTAGTTTTCACTATGTATAAGCTTTCTTCTGTTAATTCCCACATATTTTATGCATGACACTATACTAAGTAGAATTGTTCTCTCAATTTTCTTTTCAGCTTGTTCATTAATGTATGGAAATGCCACTGATTTTCTTGTCTTTGTATCCTGTTGCTTTGGTGAATTCACTTACTGGCTGAAACAATCTTTTTCGGCTATCTTTATAGAGTTTTCTACATGTAAGAACATGTAAACTGAGCATCAGAGCACTTGGCTGTAATCCCAACACTGGAGGGTGAGGCAGCAAGATTTCAAGCCTAAACAATTTAGTAAGACCTAGCCTTCCAAAAAAACCCCAAAAACAAGAACAAAACTTTCAACCTTTCACTGCTGTGGAATTTTTCATTATGGCTTTGTGTTCATGTAGTTTCATTTTTTAGTGTTTTTAATCACAAAAGAGTACTGAATTTTATCAAACGCTTTTCCTACATCACTTGAGGTGCTATAGGTCTCCCCCATCTTAATGTGGTTTACTGCAGTGATCAATTTTATGTTGAACCATCCTTGCATTCTAGAAATATTATGGTTATGTATGACTCTGTAAGAAAAAATATATATAGGAATCAGTCCCATTTGTTCAGTGTACAATCCTGTTTTTTTTTCTGGTACCGGGAACCGAACTCACGACCTTGTGCTTGCCAGGCAGGTGCTGGGCTGCTGAGCTAAATCCCCAGCCCCCAGTGTACAATCCTAGTATTGCTATAGGGCTGTTAGCTAGTGTCATACTAAGGAATTTTGCATCAGTATTCATAAGGGGCATCCTATATATATTGGCTTTTCCCATGTAGTCATGTACATGTCTCAGATCCTACAGTGTGATAAACCAGTGATGTCAAAGGATCTCAGTTTGTGTGAATATACTCTATACATTTGTACATACTATAGAGATGATCCCTGAAAGTGACAAGAATCTCTGTTGCCCATGATAAAGCTTGATTTCTAAGAGACTAACAAGGTTAGGGGTGTAGCTCAGTGGTGGAGTACTTGCATAGCGTATGTGGCGCCCTGGGTTTGATCTCCAGCTCCATGAACAATAAGATAGAGCAATTATAACAATATATCGTAATAACATTGCTAGCATCACTAAACTTGTGGTTTAGGGCCACTACGAAGTGAAATAAAGGTTATCTGAACACAGGCTCTAGAAATATGAAAAGTGTATTATGAGACATGGCTGCTATCCCAGTCCTCTATGCAATGTTTACTTTCCTTCTTGCTTCTGCTTCATGCGTTTCTGCATTCCACTGTCCTATCTTCAAGTTTGCTCATTTTTTTTCCTTTGCATCTGCTTTTGAACACCTCTGGTGAGATTTTCATTTGTTATTGTACTCTTTTTTTGGTGGTGGGGGGGGTCTTTATAATTCTTTTTCTGTTTACTGATAACTGATTTTACACATTTACCATTTCCCTGATTTTCCTGTAGCTCTCTCAGCATACTTGAGATAGCTGTTTTAAAGTCTTTGTCTAAGGGGCTGGGGATTTAGCTCAGCGGCAAAAGCGCCTGCCTGGCAAGCGTAAGGTCGTGAGTTCGGTTCCCAGTACCGGAGAAAAAAACCAAAAAAATAAATAAATAAATAAATAAAAAATAAAGTCTTTGTCTAGTAAGCTTTATATCTGGGCTTAAGGACATTGTGTCAGTTTATCTCAATTCTTTAAATAGGCCTTACTTTCCCTTCTTCTGTATGCCTTTGTATAGTAAAAAACTGCACATGCTGCTATTATAGTATGGTGACTCTAACATCTTGTCCCCTTTGTTAAAGGTTTGCTGTTTTTATTTATTTATTTTGGTCTTTTTGAGACAGGGTCTCACTATGCAATTCAGGCTAGTTTTGAACTCACTTTGAAGCCCAGACTGTCCTCGAACTCACAACAATCCTCCTACTTCAGCCTCCCCAGTGCTGCGATTACAGGAGTGCACTACCACACATCATCTGGCTGTTTTTCTTGTTTTGGTTAAGGATGTCGATTTTTGTTTTGCAACTTTTCCAAACTTTTTACAAAACCTCCTTTTCATGTGATTGTTGAAGTCATTGTTCTTTTTTGTCACACTTGGCTATTCTGATAGAAATTAACCACGAATGGCAGTCCTCCCGGTCAATTATGTTTTATTCCCATGTGTAACTCTGGTATCATGACAAGACTTTGAACAGAGTATGCTTATTATGCAAATATATGGCCACTGACTTTTGGTTAGTCAGAAATAGAAAAATGTTGAGAAAGCTGTCCTAATTCTCAACCTCATCATCTGCATTTTAAAGCAACATTAGTCAATCTTGCCCTTTTTTGCTGGTTGTGATGAGTCACTACAGAATAAAACCTTTTATAAGAGTGTTCACAAAACGGAAGCGCTCCATCTACCCGAAACATTTAACTCATCAAATAACATTGCTGACTTGTGCCAGTGTTTCTTACTTTGTAGTGGTGCATGTTCTGGTGACCTGTATTTAGCTATGGGGCAGGGCAGAAATACAATATACACAGCAAAGCACCATGGCTTATAAGTATTTGACTACTGATCCCTAGATATGGGACTAGCATGAGATCAGCTTTCTAGTAACATATTCTTTACATAGTACAGGTATTAGTTTTGTTCATGCAACAAGACTGTTAGTGCAGATACTTACTGTATTTTCTTTATTTTAGCATTAAGCCACCTCAACTGAAAATCAAGTCAAGCACCTGACATCTCATGATTTCCTGTGGGAAGAATTTGAAATCTTCTGTTTCCATTAAAACTGAACCTATGGCTGGTATTTTCAAGAGTATAGAAAATAATAATTTTTTTTCTCAAAAACTTCTGCAGATTGCATAGAAACTAGATATGTGAGCTTCTTTCCACTGTAATTGTCCTCATGTTAAGTTTGTAGTGTGAATCAGTGGCAAATCTGGCCTCCTAAGCTGAAATGATCCACATTTAAGAAAAACAGAAAACTGTCATAGTGAAGCAACTTGTTAGACTTAATGGCCCTCCCCACTCTCATCATAGCATTTTGTAAGCTGTATCTGTTTCTAGGGATTTTTTGTGGGTTTTCTGTCTGTTTTGGTGGTACTGAGGATCAAACCAAGGGCCTCACTCATACTAGGCAAGCACTCTGTCACTAAGCTATATTCCCAGCCCTTTTTGAGATGGGCCTCAAACTTGAAATCCTCTGCCTCAGCCTCCTAACAGCTGGGATTACACACATGAATACATCAGCTATTCTAGGTTTTACAAGGGGTGATAAAAATACACAGTGAGTGTTTAAATTTTTAAAAGTATTATAGTAAAAAACATATTGCTGTTAATCCCGCTCAAAGTACTTTCTCTCACTTGGAACACTTATTCCAGTGTTCTTGCCACTCTCTGAAGCACGTCTGGAAGTCCTCTTTCATTACAAGATGTGACCAGAAATACAGCGTATTCCAAATGTCATCCAATAGGTAGGCAGGTTTGTAAAAACATGACGCTGTGTCCTCACCTATCTTATTGACTGGACCTGACACCATGGGACCACTGGCTCTTCCCCAAAGTCAAAATGGCCATGAGAACCAGGTGCCCAGCACTTCAGTGGCTGATCCAAGAGGACAATGTAAAGTTTGAGGCCAGTCTGGACTACATAATGAGACCATCTCAAAAAATAAATGTTTTGAATTAATTCACATCAAGGAAGCTCTGACACTCACAAAAGGACAACTTCCAGAATTGCTTCAAAAGTGGCAAGAATGGGCCGAAGATATAGCCCAGCAGTACAAGCGCCTGCATAGCAAGCGCAAGATCCTGAGTTCAATTCCCTGTACCAAAAAAAAAAAAAAAAAGTGGCAAGAACAATGGGATAAGTGTTCAAAGTGAGGAAGAATATTTAAAGGTGGATTAATGGCGATGTCTTTAATAAATGTTTTTAAAAATGTAAACATTCACTGTATTTTCCAATTGTATCTTGTAATTCCAACATTTATTGTCCCTTGTCCTCAGATTCCTACTTGGATCAAAATTATAAAGCAAACTGTAGTCTCAGAAATAATTTCACTTGGAAAATACAGAAATCAATATTCTTTAATAACCTGATTAAATAAACCATTGTGTCATCTGCTCTTCACTTGACAGTAGGACACAAAAACAGAGTTAACCTCTATTTGTGCTCATCCCAGTTTTTCAAACAATCATTAACTATAATGGTTGCCATCTCTAGGAATCTGGTTTGAGCTGTAACCATAATTATTTCTCTAATATTTACTTTTGCCTATGGCAAGCCTTTAAAAATAGTGTACCAATTATACAGCTTTAACTGGTTAAAATTCCTTCCACACAACCATAAAGTCTCTTGGGAGGCAGGAAGGATAAGTTCTTATCAGTACTACAGTTGGTTCTACTGGGCCAACTCCTCCCCTTTCTACTTTGCACAGTGATTTTGTTGTCCACAGACAAGACCTAAAGCCTCACCTAAAAGGAATTCAATAGCACATCAAATATAGTAAGAAGTTAGACTCTCTTTTAAGAAGGAAATATTTCATGAATAGTTCAAAAAAAAATCTAATTTCAGGCCCATTTGTTTATATTTTAAGTTTTTAAAATCTTCCTCTATTATTTAACCAACTTTAGTTAGTATGAGGGATGGAAATAAATTTACAAAGTATTTGCTCTAAGTGCTAAGTAAGCATACTCAAGGAATGGAATTTTGATCCACTAACTGATAATGGATACTGACGTCAAATAGAAAAGTTAATAGTAAAACAGAAATGACTGAAGAGATACAGATGAAAAGTTCTCACAGTAAAATTTATCTCTGAACTTCTTTAGGCACAAATATTTAACTATAAAAAAAAAAACAAAAAAAACAAAAAAAAACAACCTTTGTATATGTACATGGAGCAAGAGAAAACTCTGTAAGGTCAAAGTTGGGAGAGCCAGGCATGGTGGCACACACCTGTAACCTCAGCACTCTGGAGCCTGAGGCAGGACTGCAGTTTGAGGCCAGCTTGGGTGGTAATAACAAAAAAAGAAAAACTTGGGAGAAAAGTGATTTAAAACTGGAAAGACAAATAATGTTAACACATTTGTTTTCACTTACCTTCCAAGTTTTCTACTGTTCTGTGAACAAACCCGACCATTTCAAAAGTGCTGACCATCAGTCATACATTCTCTAACGACATTCTGCAACAAAGACCTGAAAGAAAAAGGCAGCCAAAACAGGCAAGACAGGACCACTGTGGAGAGGCTTCCATGGAGGTGCAGGGACCTGGGTCCTCTGGTTCTCACTAACCTCTGTATCACCCAGGCTGTGTACACCCAGATCCACCCAAGCAATAGGATGGAGATGGACAAAAAGTGGTCATGCCATGTGTAAAGAACACTAAGAAATGTGGTCTGTCTTTGTCCTGGGAGACACGTGCCTAACTAATAATGAGAAGTTCCATCACCATGTGAAAATGTTAAGACTGGATACTGAGGAAAAATGGTTCTCCCTGCACACCTCTCATCTAAATATCTGCATAAATAGAAATTCAAACTTTTCATCATTTTATGTGTGACAGGACTGCAGAGCTGACAGATACCTACCACTCTAGGTATCATCTACACAGGAGTTTACATCCTTCATGTACTTACCAAAAGCAATGAAATGCAAAATGCCATATGAATGAATACCCAAGGCATGTTTTATTGGCAGAAAGCCAAAATAAGGTACTATAATTTTTTTGGTCTGCCAATTAGCTATACAGAGCTACAGGGGGAAAAAAAAAGACTCTTCTTTTGTAGTTGAGAGAAAAGAGGAAAATGGCTTACTTATAAAATCTAAGAAGTCTTTGGCAGTTTGTGCACCAATACAAAAATAGCTCTTTAATTTTTATCATATAAGTAGAAAGATCAATAATAGCAGTCCAACTTCTAAAAATACCTGGAGAAAATGAAATATAGCAGAGAAAAACTTTTCAGCCATCTATGGCTTTTCTCTTTTATAAAGATTCTTCAGCTAACAGATCACCTACTAGTACGAACAGGTAGATGCGGAAAGTCTAATCCTCCAGCCGCCACCATTTGAAGTCACCTTACATCAGCTACATAACCTTGTGCAACACAACCACTGAGATTTGCTTGCTCCTGATGCAGAATTATTGGTTTGTGTTATGTTGTGTACAAAGTTATGCTTCACGTATGTTAAAAACTACCTCAGTGTGATCTCAAATCAACAAAGCTGGAAAACAGATACAGATGAAGTTATTTTTGTTTCAAATACACATACCCCAAGGTTCCATTTTCTGGAAAAGCCAGAACCCGAAGTTATATGCTGTGAAAGCTGCTTTATTTAGATGACCCCAGGTGAATGAGGGCCATTATGGTTGTATAGCTGTGGAACAGATCCTCGTCCTTTACCTCGTTACACTTCCTCAGTATAAAGTTCCCTGTGACTATCCGGTCACATCCAATTTCTCCATTTCCAAAGAAGCCAAATAAAGGCACACTAGGAAAAAACTTTCTGAATGCATCCGCCTCAACATTGGCCTTGGCTCGGTAATAGTGGAAGCCCCGGCCAACGCACGCGAACATGAAGCCGATGGTGTCCTGCTCTGGGATGTTGGCTGCCTTGAGGCGCTGCATGGCCGCCTCCACAGCCTTCTCATCACTGACGTCCTCATTAAGGAGCACTGTGGCACTCTGGATGCGCAGCCCACTGAAGGACAATCCAACCACGCCGGTGGCATTGATATCCAGAGGGCTCCTAGAAAATAAAATTAGAAAAGCAGCAATTAATCATGAAACAAAAAAAAGGCGTATTAAAGAAAAAGCCCACTTGATTCACTGCTGGGGAGCTGTTGCCCAGTTAGCAGCCTGTGCTTAGTTTGAGACACACACTCCAGATAAGAGGAAAATTGCAGGGTTAAAAAACAAAATTAATACATTCATAGAGTGCAGAAGGCAGCTTATGATAACTCATTTTCAACTACAAATACAAAGGGACCACGCATAGTCATAAACACTTCTGAAACTCACCCTGGATTATTAGAAGAAATAGTTTTTCTTTCTTAAAAGGAACCTTACAGTTATATTCATATATACAAAGTTGTCCACTTAATGAAGCTTCTTAAATTTACTATGTGGTGTCTTCCCCCATACCACCTTCAGTTATCAAATTCTCAAAGAGGGCAACTTCTAAAACTTTTAGACGTTTTATGTTGTTTGGTCCATAAACAAATATGATTATATTGCTTTTTATCTTGTTTATTGCTTTAATATGATGGTAAGAAAAGACCAGATCAAGTGCATTATTGTTATACTGATCTGGTTTTTAAAATTGTAATAGTATACACTAGACACAGCTATAAAGCATATACAGTACAGGAAACATTCAGTGGGGAAGCAACAAATACTTTATATTTCTATGATGTTTCTCAACGTCTGAATCCATACAGTGATCAAGATTCACTGCTTGAGCAGAAGCTAAGACTCAAAAAGGTTAACTAAGCAAGCAAGAATAGTCAGTGGCAAAACCAACCTGAGAGCAGCAGAATCCCATTTTCTTTTTTTAGTACCAGGAATCAAACTCGGGACCTTGCACTTGCCTGGGAGGCACTTGTACCATGGAGCTATATCCCCGGCCCAGAATCCCATTTTCTAAAGTCTTAACTTTATGACCTCTCCTCTCTTGTAGATACCATGTTGTAAAGCTGGGTACTGTGGTACACAGCTGTAATCCCAGCACTCTCAAAAACTGAGGCAGAAGGATCTCAAGTTTTAAAACCCAGCCTGGGCAACTTAGTGACTTTGCAAGACAGCTGTCTCAAAAAAGGGCTACAGATGTAGCTCAGTGTGACATCTCTGGGTTCAATTCCTAGTTACCCTCTGCCGTAAACAACAACAAAGCAAGAAAACCCTATTCCAAGTTGTGAATCTCTTGTTTCAACAAATTATCTTTTTCGGGGTGGGGAAGGCTAGGTTATCTGAACATTTATCTGGACAATGCAGGGATTGACTCAATGGCTTCTTGCCCACTGACACAGTATGAAGATCCCATTAAAATCCATGTGTTGTACAAAGAGTGATGATTTTAGGGGATCTATTTTTCCATATTAGGTATAAAAAGTGGATGATACCAAACAGCCACACCAAGAGGTTGGCATCTGAGACTTGTATGTCTGAGTGACAAATCTGCACTGCACTCTCAGCATGCAGTCCCAAGCCTAGGCCTGTGTGTGTGAGACACAGTGTCTGCCACCCTGCTGCCTGGCTCTCCTCTCTTCTTCCTCACCGGCAATCCAAGGACCCTGTCTTACCTGACTGCTTCTTTGGTCCATCAATGCAGACTGCTAAAAGAAATAGCAATGAGATGACTTGACTTTCCTCTTAGACACTGATCCTAACATCTTCCCCAAATCCTCAACGCAGATCTAGAGAGGAACCGGTACTAGTACTGATAGGAGGGGTGGGGTCGGGTAGGAGTAGGGCTTCACTGTCCTGCTTTTGGAGACCAATGCATTTTCATGAGAGATGAAGAGAGACCCAGCACTGCAAACTGGGAGATGGGGGTGAGTAATGGCTTAAGAGTGAAGAAATACTGTTAGAAAGCAAAAGCTTTGAACAACAAAAACCAAAGATCCACAATATTTGAGCTTCACAAAAGTTTCTTGAAAAGGGCTGGGGATTTAGCTCAGCGGCAAAAGCGCCTGCCTGGCAAGTGCAAGGTCGTGAGTTTCGGTTCCCGGTACCGGAAAAAAACCAAAAAAAAAAAAGTTTCTTGAAAGATCTAGGACAGAACTTCTAAAAATGTGCCCGTAAAGTCTGCAAGATGCTTTATAAGAACGTTTTGTAATCAAACAGATCTGACAAATGCCATGGGTGATTTCAACTGCACTAGATTTCCAAAGCACTGACCCTAAAGAGCTGAGAGAACTTTTTACATAAAGATAAACTTTAACCATATACTTCCTTTAAAGAAGAAACAGGCAGAAAGGAAATACAGAAGTCACTGCAGTCTGATCAAGACAGCAGAATTTCTCTATACACCTCAGGGACCCCCTGGGACAGCTGCAGTCTGCCTCTCAAGACTCAAGATGCTCAGTGTCTAACCAGGTTTTCAAAGAACCAGACTGGGTCTATTTTCCAGCCATGGGACTTCTGTGTACTTGCTGAGGGCTGCCAAGGCTTCCTGCTCACTGACAACCTACTCAAATCGCCTCTATCATGTATAGCTTGACACAAGGACACATGCCACCATCAATTAGGCCAACCAAACACTGCTCAGAACAAGCTGCTTCACCCTCACCACTGTCCCCTAACAACCCAAGCCTCCTCCTCCTCAAAAAACACTTGACTTGGTTTCTATCTAAACCTTCGCTCTTGATTATGAAACCCATTCTGTACTTGAATAAAAGCTGTATCATGCTTTCATTATAACCTCATTTATGATGTCTTGGTTTCAAAGGTGACATACTAAGGTCCAGAGACACCAGAGCTATCTCTGGAGAGTTTAATAAACAAGCTGAAAGCCAATGTTAAGAGCATGAATCTAACTAAGAAAAAATTCTTAAAGGACAATATGTATAATTCAACTGTAAGCAGAGTTACACTGAGCTCCTTAACCAATGTCTAGTGCAAGAGGAGACAGTGTATCAGCAATTCTTTAAATCCAGTTTTAAAGAACCCAAAGTAACAAAAATCTGAAACTATTTCGCTTGTCTGAGGCATACACATACTTTTCGGAGGTCAGCGATGAGAGACTGTCCACCTGGCCTCCAGCCAAGATGATGTTCATGTCACTGAAAGTGCTGACCACACGCTGCAGGTAACTGCTGGCTCCCACCTTACAGCAGTTATAGCCAAACACAAGTACCACACGCAGCTCCGGGTTATCCAGAAGACCTGCAGAGAGACACAGAGCAACAATTAAAGACATCCTTAAAACAAAATGTTACTGCTGATGACCAGGACTACTAATGAATTGCAATTTTACCATTTTTATAAACTTTAATACCATTCAAAATCTTAGTTGCAATTATAATTTTTCTACTATTAAAAAAAAAATCACATACATGTAATCCCAGAACTTTAGAAGGCTGAGGAAGGAGAATCACAAGTTTGAGCCCAACCTAGGCAACTTGAGAGATTTACCAAGATTCTGTCTCAAAATTTTAGCAAGGGGGTTGAGGATGTAGCTTAGTGCAAAGGAATGGTTCAATTTCCGGGACACTTGCCAAACAAAAAAACCTTAAATGATTACATGAAAACAAGACAGTCACCATACCACAGTCCAGAAGCAGCTGTGTCCTGAGCTGCAGCTGGCAGCAGGAATGGCAAGGCCAAGGAGCCAGTTGCACCGCAGCCAGGCCTCGCCTCAAGCCTCTGGCACTCTGCTTTCAGAACATAGACTTAAAATCGGCCAGTGTCACCAAGTAGACGGCTTCTGGACAGGAAGAAAACCCAACTCCAAACCTCACTTGTACTTCCCTGGGTCACCAGTCTTCCTTCCTAACACATCAGAGAAGAGGGGAGGGCAGGAAACAGGATGCACAGGTGGGGTGAGGGACTACTAGCTATCACCAGTCAGCACCAAGGACTCTGACGTTTCGTAAAGTCTTTCTTCCTCTTCTGCACTACCCTCGCCAATTCTAACAGAATAGTTTTTCTTTAGAACCAATTTTCAGAATTAGAAGAGGCCCATAGATTCATGAGTCTTCATTTTACACACATGATCCCCAATCCCAAAAGCAACAGGCCAGAAACAGGCCATGCTATTCAAAAGAGGGGCTGGGGATTTAGTTCAGTGGCAAAGTGTCTGCCTGGCAAGCACAAGGTTGTGAGTTTGATTCTCGGTACCGGAAGAAAAACAAACAAACAAACAAAAAACAAAACAAAAGAAAGCCAGGAAGTTACCCAGGAACCTCCCTGGTAGGCAGTCTCAGGCCCTACGTGTAGCACAAGGTGGAAAGGGACAGGGATATAACTTCAGTGCCAGCCCAGGACACCAGCACACACTGCCCTACTGGCAGCTGCTGTTACCCAATGGTCCCTATGTTGGCATCTTGCATCCACAGCCCAGATACTCATGGTTTCCTCCTGTTTCAAACCCAGTGTACCCAGACACAGCTGAACTCTGAGTCCTTCTCATCCATTCTTTACCTCAGCAAATGGTACTGTGCAGCACATCCACTGGGAAGTTGGTGACACTGCTGTCACCCACCTGGTTCTCCACACCCAGCCCCAAGTCAGCCACAATGCCACCCATGCACCTCCACGTGTCACCTTGACTCTACCAAAGTGCCTCAGTACCACCTGCTACTCCAGCCCAAACTGTTGCCTCTTGCCTGAATCACTACCACAGTCTCTGGTTCCCTACATCTACTTTTATAAAATTAAACTTATTTTAATCAACAAATAAAATTACATCTATTCATTGCAGACAGCGTTTTGAAATGTGTATACACTACTGGTAAAGTACACGCAGTATGGCTAAGCACAGCTGATCATGCACCCTGTCACCACACTGCAGCCAGAGACCCACCTGGTCGTGGCCTGGCCTCACTGCCCTTGCTCCTCATGGCCTCCAGAGTCAGCCGAGACCCTGCCTGTTGCTGCCACTTCATCGCTAGCACCTCTGTCCCTGCTCCCACACACGTCAGTCTCCTTTGTTTCCTGGCTGTGCTGTGGGGACCCCAGCTTTACACCTCAACAGAGGCATCAGGTTTTCTACTTCCTGTCCTGAGCTCTACTTCCTGCTGCTTCTCTGTCAGCAACCTGGAGGGAAGGTAAGGACACCCACAATACCCTCCCTGCCCGAGGCTTGCACAGACCTCCTCTGGCTGTCAGCTGTCACCTTGCCAGGACCCCACAATGGAGGAGCCCGGGTTACAAGCCTCTCCTGGTGGCTCACCTGGTGCCCTGCGCTGCTGACTGGGAGGCCCAGGGGTAGGGCACTGTCACCAGTCACCTGCACACAAACAGATTTTCAGTGAATAAACACTGGCTTTTTATGAAATTTGACTGATGTATTTTTGCTTTTACTCCTTAAGATTTTTGGTAAGACGTCTCCAAAAGGAATATAAAACTGTGTGTGTGTGTGTGTGTGTGTGTGTGTGTAAAAGCATATGCTCTGATACTCGATGAGATACCACTGCTGCTAGACCCAAGGCCTACCCAGCAAACATCAACATCCAACACGAAGTCCCCTCTCAGAAAGACAATTCTGTCAGAATATGGCCCCTGCTTTTGCTCACTGTGAACTTTTCATACCAGATCTTAGTCACTGTCATAAGCATTGTCAAGCACAGGAGCCAAACCCACCCGCCTTCCTGTCCTGCAGGTCAGCCATCCCTCTCTGCAGTCTATGGCCGCTTCTGCGCCCCAAAAGCAGAGCCCACAGGGACCGCTGAGGCTATGACTGGCAAAACCTAAAGTATTCACTCTCTGGCCTGCGCGGAGAATCTGCACCACTGTTACAGAACCCAGGAAGGGACCTCACTTCATGTCCACAGGAAGATGCAGGCTGGGACTGCAGGGCAGGCACATCCTGTATCAAAGGATGTGCAAGCACTGCATTGTGTCACTAGTGTAAAACTTGAAAGAGTTAATTTAAACTCGGAGGTATGATAGACACTGTGAAATGATAGGAAACCACGGAAGAGTAAAGGGCTTCTGGGATGTGGGAAAAGAGAAGGGAAAGAAGGAGAAATTTTGTATGTATATATATACAGGATAGATAACATGGTTGTTCTTCTATCTGCTGTTTCTATGCTGAAAGAAACTGTCAATGAGTCTTTGGTTGACCAGTATTGCATGTCTATATCTGTTTTCATGAGAAGCCACTTTGAAGATATCAATATGTAATACAACCACCATTGTTAATTCCCTACCACTTTGTTTGTAACTCTGTATTGTCTGTATTGTGCTTGTGATATGTTGTAAAATGTTGTATGTCTGTTAATGTTTCCCTCCTTTTATCCTTAAAATAAAAAAAAAAAAAAAAAAGCCTTAGCTGATCTACGTTGAGAAATATGTAACATTAAGTCACAAACCAGCTCTCAAGAGACAAAACTGTCATCTAGTGACATTTCAGAATACATTCACGATACTGACAGCAGCTCAATAAAGGGTACTATGTGAAAGCCATTCCCTGGACAAACCCAGGTTATCATGTTTCCAGCAGCACAACTCACAATGGCTACATTAAGCAAGCAGCCTATGTCCATCAATAGATGAATGGATAAAGAAAATGTATTTACACACAATGGAGTACTACTCAGCCACGAAGAGGGGTAAATGTGAGTCATCTCTAGGAAAATGGATACACCTTAAAACCATAATGTTAAGTTAAATAAATCAGACACATAAAGATAAGGTCACACTGTTTCTCTTATATGAGAAACCCAAGAAAATAATGTAACGCACAAAATAAAAGAAGGAAACAAAGAGGTAGACTTTGTAGAGATGAGAAGAGGATCTGAAAAAGGGAGAGAAAAGGGGGTGGGGGTAGAGCAATAAAAGTGACAAAGAAACACCATATGCCTATGCCTCTGCCCAAGACGCATGCAGTCAGCACGTGCTGCAAGATCATGCTGCAGTCATCTTTAGGATCTGGGGCTGTCTTTCCTCAGTGTCCCCACATCCATACTTGGCACCAAAATGAAAACATGGTCTGACAACGATTTTATCCCAGCATGGTTGCTTTCTTTGGCTCAGGGTACTGTTTTTTTCCAAGCTGACAAAAGCAAACCTTTTAGAACCTTCTAGCTTTCACCAGCGCTGTGTCAGGACCTGCGGGACAGAGGAAGGAGCTGCCCCAGAAGCCCCACCACTTCTCCAGACACAGTGACAGCCACGTGGCCTTTGGCAAAAGCCAGAACAAACCCAATTTTTCCTCCCAGCCCCGCTGCTCCTGGCCCACACCTTTACCCCCATCTCCTGGGCAAACCCCACAGCCAGCGTGTTACCCCTACAAAGCCCTAACCGTCTGCTGATTTCCTCTAGTCTCCTCATCGCCCCGGTGTGCTGTTCACTCCGTGCTTGGTACACAGCTCTGCCAGGAGCTGCTTTCACCTTGCAGAGGAGCAAACGAGAAGTCAGGACACCTGCCCTGCACACTGCATCCTCAAAGGACCCTGATCCACCACCCAAAGCCCTCACTCAAGGTTCTCCCATGTGACCCAAGAGCTGCTGCTCCTGCTCCCATGTCACTGCTGTCCCCCCCCTTGCACAGCCCTGCCCTCTCGGTTCTGTGTTGTCAAGCATAGTTAAGGTTTATTCTCATATGGACATCCTTTTTTTCCATGACCAACAAGCCAAACCGATTTTCCCCGTGCTGCTATCTGATCCTGTGTTCCCATGGGCGCAGGCCCCCGGTCGGAAGCTCAGCTGTGCTACCTGCCCAGGCCCAGGGGAGGCTGGAGGCCAACCCTGACAGCAACCCTGCTGTGCTCTGGCAGCTCTCCTGCACTTACTATAGTGCACATCCCCCCCCAAATGGACACCACGCAACCCCTCACCTCCCACGACGCCTCCTTCAGCCACAGTGCCTGTGTCCTGCCTGTGTATAGTACCAGGCTGATTGCTGCAACTCACACCTTCCCCACCGCTGTGAGACTGCTGTGCCTCTCCCCATCTTCCTAGTCCCCACTACCAACTTGTTTCTTCGGAAACACTTTTAAATAAATGATTATCTGTACAAAAAAAAGAAAAAAATGCCTGAAAAAACACTTTAGTTTTAGAGAAAAAAAAAAAAAAACTCAAATATTCAAAGACCAAGAATTCCTCCAAAATTCAGAATACAAACAAATTTATTATCAACAGAGTATTAATGGAAAATTTTTTCATCTCTGGTCCCCTTGGGCTTTAAGGAAAAAATGCCCAGAGCCAGCCCCTGCTGATCACCAGCTTAAAGAGCAGCATCGCGTGACACAGGCGGACTTAATCCAGAGGAACTCCCACCACTCATCAGAGCTCAAACAGAAAGGTCAGCAAACAAAACAGGCAATTAACAAGCAACTGTAACTTACCCACTTCAGTAAGCTCATGTTTTTCTAGTGTTAACTTCTTTGACTGCTTAATAAAATGAAAGGGCTGTATTTTTATTCCTTCAATTTGAGGAAATAACAGAGCAAAACCAGATTCTCCAATTTCTATTTCCTGAGGTCGATTGCTACCTGATCCCATTGGAGTCACTAGGAAGAAAAAAAAAAAAAAAGAAATCAAAACAATTTTGTGAACAGACTCAATAAAAACTGAATTTAATCCAGTAATGGTGTAAATTAACCAATCCCACCCTACGTAACTGCAATTTAGATCATTAAACAATAACTGATGATACTAAACAGCCACTAATGGAGTACAAGGCTTCCTTCTGCGCTGTCACTGGCAGGGTGACTGTCACGAGGCCTGCAACTTCCTTCCAAGTGCTTCAGAATGCAGCGAAGGGAAGAAAAGGGAATAAGCAGAAGGGAAGGCAAATGAGGCACTGTTTCAGTCACTCACCCCAGATGAAAGGGGTAGTGCCCCAGTCTAGCATCACCCTTTCAACCTTTCTGTGGCTTGAAGCTTTTTAAACAAAACATTGGGAAGACACAGACATTTTCACAGCAGTTCCACTTTAAAGAATTCTTCCTAGAAATATCTGATAATTATACGAAGTGTGTGTATACACAACTATTTTTATCACAGAATTCTAACAGAAAATAAAAAGGAAAAACCTAAATATCCCATCCTGGCATTTAGATAAAAAGTTACATTGCTATTACACAAGCCAAGCACAGAGACATAAGAGGTGTGTTTACTTGACACAGAAATGTTGGTCACGAGGTGTGAATTGTAAAGGCAGATGATACAGGCTGAATTTTGCGGTCCTTAACCCCTCAAACCCATAGGTTGAGCCCCGCTCCCCCACTGGAGAGAAGGCCTTTGCAGAGAGTTAAGATTAAATGAGGCCACAGATGGGCCCTCACTCCAGGGAGCAGTGTCCTTGTAAGGGAGGAAGAGGCGCAGGCACACAGACAGCACCTGTGTGCAGAAAGGGCTGCGTGAGCACACAGGAAAGGCTGCGTGGGGACTCAGGAGAAACGCAGGCTGGTCCTGGACTTACGGCCTCCACACTTACAGAAGTATCTGTGCTGTCACCCCCACGTGCTGCCCAGCAGTCAGTCACATCCTGCTTCACACAGCATACAGAAACACTAAGAGCATCATGTTAACAATGGTGAATCTGCATTGCTTAAGTCTTTCTCCTTTTTTTTTTTTGTGCTTACTTGTACCTTCTAATTTTTTTCTTAATAATAAATGATCATTACTAGTATGGTAAGTCCCTGACTTAACGAACGTTCAAGCTGCAAACGTTCACAGATACCAACAGACCTCACCTTACAAACATTCGCAGATGCGAAGAAATCCCAGAAGTAGCTCATGTGTCTGCGGGACCCTGTCCCAGCTGTGCTGCTGTGTGATTTCTGCACACTGTGAGAGGATACAGTAGTGCACGGGAGAGGGTACAGCAGCACAGGGCTCAATCAGAGCCCAGGATGTTCGGAAGCAAGAGGAAAAGCAGCGGCAGTGTAGAGGGACTGCTAGGAAGCACAAAGTAACAGCCACAGAAACAAAAGTAAAAATAATTGCTTACCTGGAAAAAGGCTAAAGTTGCAAGGACAAGGGCAGGGCCTGGGAGGCAACATGTTCTTTGAGTTGTTGTAGCTAGTCTGTCACAATTTTTATTAAAAATTATTAGACAGTAAAACTGACTTTTTTGGTATGAGCATACTAATGAGGACGTGAGGGAATTAGAGGTGCTGTGAAAAGACGTGGAGAGAGCCAAGAGGATGATGAGAATGAAAAAGCAGAGAGATTCACAACACAGGAAATGGCAAGGGGATTTTCTTCACTTGAAGAGGCACTGTTGGTTTTTGAGTCACAGGACCCCAAAGTAGAACAAAACACAAAGGTTTCAGCAGCTGTTCAGAAAGCCATCCAGTGCTACAGAGTCATCTATGATGAGAAAAATGAGCTAGTACTCAAACATCACTGGATTGTTTTTAAGAGGGCGGACAGAATTGAATCCATCAGAAAGCCTGTGGCATCAACTTGACGCGGGAGTGAAATTCCATCTCGGCTGCCATCTCCTGTGCTGATTGATGATCCTCAGCTCCACCCTCGCCCCCTACTCCACCCTGTTAGTAACTCTCTTCCCTTCGTCACACTGTGCAGACTCCCCTATATCAAGTGCTGTACTGTACTGTACCTCCATTTTGAGGTAGCTGTAAAAATAAACATAGCTTATCTACAGTTTTGTGTGTGTGTGTGTGTGTGTGTATTTGGGTTTTTTTTATGCTTTACACTGTATATTTACATCAAAAATATATAAGACTGACTTTGTCAGACTTATAAACAAATCCAACACAAATGTACTTCTTGAATAGAACCAGTTTGTAAGTTAGGGACTTATTGTATAACAAAAAAATTACCTTTTAAAAAACTATGTATCTGGCCTTTTGAAAAACAAATCTAGGGCAAAATAAAAAAAGTAATGTTGAGATCAAACTAAATGCCACACAATATATTCTGAATTTAAAAGTGGAAATAAAATTGAGAATATAACGCCCTTTCTCCCACAAAAAAATACCAAAACATAAAGCAGTTTTTAAAATGTGTGTATCAGGCCATAAAACAATCTGAATTAAAATTAGAACAGACTTGCTTATAGAAATTGACAGGTTGAATATATGTGGAAATGCAAAGGATCCAGATAGCTTAACAATCCTTAAAAAACAAATCAAGACCTACAGTTATCAAGATGATATGGTTAAAAAAAGAAGCCAGGCCTGGTGGCATATGCCTATAATCCCAGCACTTGAGAGCCTGAGGCAGGAAGTTCTTTGCAAGTTCGAGACCAGCCTGGGCTACAAAGTGAGCTCAAGGCCAGCCTGAACTGTACAGTGAGACCCTGTCTCAAAAAGACAAAAAAAAGATGACATGGTCTAGCATAATAGAATAATATCCAAAATCAAACTCACAAACATGCAATTACTTATTATGACACTGACAAGACATTTTAATGAAGAAAGAAAAGTCTTTAACAAATGGTAAAGGAATAACTAAACAAACATAAGGAAAAAATTACCCTCAAATTCCTACCTTATAGACACAGATAAGTTAATTCTAAATGAAAGCTCAAACCACACAGTTTATAGAAGACATGAGAACCTTGGGGTGGGCAAAGATTTCTTAAAGGACATAAAATAGTAACCATAAAAGAAAACTGGTAAGATGAATTTCCCTAAAAAAGGTTTCTGATCATAAAGACACTGTTAGGAAAGTGAAAAATGGGCCACTGACCAAGAGGAAATATTTATAACACCTATACCCGGGTTAGGACACCTATCAAAATACAGAGCATGCTCCTGCAACTCAACAGTAAACAGCAAGCGTTGTAATTTAAAAATCAATAAAAGACTCAAGACATTTCAGAGATAGCCAACAAATACACGACAAGGTATTCAACATCATCAGTCTGTGGGGGACATTCAAACTACAACTATTGAATTTGGAAAAGCAACACTAGTGCCAGGACATGGAGCGGGGGCAGCCTCCTACACTGCTGGTTGAGTGTGAAACAGTTCAAGTTTGGAAACTGGCAGATTAAGTTAAATATACACCAGCAATGAAACCAAGCAATTCTGCTCCTTGGTGGCTGCCTAAGAACTAATAAAGACTTCCACAGAGGAAATGTCCGTAACAGCTTCATTCTTAATACCTAGGAACTGGAAATAACACAAGGTCCATCAAAAAAGAATGGCAAACCTTCTATACTAAAATACAACCTGAGAATGGTTTTTAAATGGGTCACTGGTACACATAACAAATGGATTTCTCAAACACATGCTGTTAAAAACATTTGTATCAGGTCAAACAGCCCAAGTACAAAAAGAGACCATGCCCATTTATGTGACATTCAGTAATAGGCAACTACTCTATGCTCCGAACAAAACAAGGGTTTTCAAAAGAATGGACTACCAGGACTGAGGCAGGCAAGAAGTCTCCGGGTGATGGAAACAATCCGCATCTGTGCTGATAATAGCAGGTTACAAACCTGTCAGCCCTCAGGACATTTTATACCAAAGAGCTGCATTTGACTGCAGGTCAAGTTTATCTCAACTAAGAAAACTGACATCTACACCTGCAAAAATGAACACATTTTTCTCAAACTGGGAGATTTTCCAACCTAAAGGAAGATGGCCTAGAAGTGAATGACTGTTTAAAATAATCACTACACTGTGACCTGAGAAAAAGCAACAAGATAATCTCACGGAAATTCTGTCCAGGACCCCGGGAATGGGCTCAGACAAGGCCAGAAACAGTGAGAATGCTGAGGAGGGGCCAAGAAAATACCAGGGGCCACCTGCCTGAGAAGGTGACGGCAAGAGCACGGGAGAGCACGGAAGCAGAGAAAACTGCTGCACAATCAGACAAGGACGAGGGTCACATACAGTCCCATCCTTCCACAGTGGGGTCACTCCCACCTCCCGGGCTGCAAGTGTCCAGAGGAGAAATCAGGCCACGTTTGGGGAAGC
Source organism: Chinchilla lanigera (assembly GCF_000276665.1). Lineage (NCBI taxonomy): Eukaryota > Metazoa > Chordata > Mammalia > Rodentia > Chinchillidae > Chinchilla > Chinchilla lanigera. The sequence goes on along the minus strand of NW_004955450.1, from coordinate 1,157,378 downwards.
AAGAGCTCCTGCAGCCACAACGCAGAGGACACAAGAAAGTGACATCAGACAGGAGAGCTAGAATTCCGTATCAGCACTCGTTACAAACTAGTAAGGGGAAAATGAGACCCATCATTTAAGGACAATTAAAAAGTTTAAAGAAAGCCACGGCCACTGCTATCATTTTCTTAATCCAGGGAGCCATCTGAGCAGCAGGGAGAGGCTGGTTGGGGAGGAAGCAGTCCCTACCAAGTAGCATCTGTCCTTGTTCACCTGCAGGGCTTGGAGCCTTCTGCCTCACCATCCAAGTCGCTCAGAGGCACAGCAGGTCTTTCAGGCCAGGCACTTGCTGAGCACTCACCAAGCCTGTGCAAGGCCCTGGGTGTGACCCCTCCCCACTCCCAAAAAGTTTTCAGTAAGGATTAAAATGCTGATCATGGAGTACAGAGTACTACCAAGTGCAAACAAAGACAACGGTGACAGCTTCCGTCTGTTGACTGCCCCTCTGCACGCTCTCCACGCGTCACTCATTTACTCCCCAAGGGACAGGGACAGAGTCCATGGCAGCCAGGAGCTACCCCTGTCACTAGGACACGGAGTGGCACTGAGCCCCAGGCCAAGCACTGCACCGCTATACCTGCGCTACCACCTCCACAGACCCTCTCCCCATCCGTCACCTATGAAAAATCAAAAATAGCAGAAGCAACAATTTTACCAGCAGCCAAACACGGAGAGAACACAGCCTCACACTGGTAACAAGCGAGCAGATCCCAGCAAGGCTCGTTTTAGCTCACAGACCCAGGCTGCCTCACCCCACTCCCCAGTCACAGACAGGACCCCCAAAATGCCACAAACGATTCCCAGTGTGGAGAGGCAGAATGACAGCTTCTCCTCCACAGAACAGCTGCTGGGGCCCATGTGCTTCACACGGGCAGCCCTGAAATTTGAAATCCCCCCAGCAACCACTTAAGGAACTCAGGTGTCACACCACGCCAACCACCAGAAACACAAATGTGCTTCTCAGCTACGTACAACTCACCAAACTCCCGGACCCATATTAAAGCAAGGAGGAAATGATCAAATTGCTGATTCCTCTCACCTACAATTCCTGGGGTCACGATCCCGAGGACTTGGCACTGTTTCGGGAACAGCTTCTCCAGGGCAACTGCTGTTTCCATACTCATTCTTTTCCTTGCTGTAATAACACAGCAGCAAAATTACTAAACTTCACCCATGTAAGAGCAGATCCAACAATGTTTTTTTTTAAAAAAGGCAAATATTTGACACCATCATGCTTTATACAAAGTCGAAAAACTTGATTGGAAGTTTCCCTATTTAGGCTTCTGCTTTGTATTTAAATTCTAAAGCTGATCAGCATTATTAGTTTGCCTCTGCTGTTTTGTTCTTATTTGGTTTTCACCCCAGTGATAGCAAACTTCATTTCGGCCGCTGAATGTGAGGCTTCGTGCACCCTGTCCCTGTGTTCAGGAGACCTCCCTCACAGCTGAACGGCACCCAACCTTGGCAGTCAATCCAGATGACGCCAGGATCACCCGTGGGAGCCCCACTCCTGGCCACGGTGCCTCCTGGTACTCAGCTGCCTTTCCCTCGGTGAGCCAAGCATGCATGGGATCCATCAGTCACTTGGGAAACGGAACCCCGTAACACAGCACTAAGAGGCTGGAATAGCTCAAGTACACATCCCGCTCAAAGAGTAAAAAGCAGTGCTGGGAGGACTACTATTTTTCCAAGTGAGAAAAGTACCTTTCTAACAACTCTTCTTTCAACTGTACAAGGTTAGAGATTGGCTGAAATACCCACAGCTCTGTGAGGGGAGGTTCAGAGATTCTCACGCACACGGCAGGAGTCTGTGACTCCAGGACCGCGTGATATACAACTAGTAGGAAATGGGATAGAAACCAAAGACTTTCTTTATACTTACCTTTCACGTGGCCCCGACGCTGCTCCTGACTAACAAATGTTTCTGAATCGGCCATATACAGAACCGTCCTCGGTAAGATGTGAACATTCTACAACGAAAACAATCAGCATCCGATGCCACGCGTCCCTGGACACCCACACGGTCCCCTAGTTACCTGGCCAGGCTGCTACCCACCTTCCTTCAGTCAGTGCTGGTGTCTGTGCCCAACTTCAAATCCCAGCTTACTCATCGGGAACCCACTCTTCCTTCAAGTCCAACCCACCCCAGCCCTCCAGACATTCATTTTCACCTTGGGAGTTTAAACTTAGAACAAAAACAGGAAGTGCCTGCAAAAAATGCTACTGGTCTTACTTGAAAAACAAAGGTTCACCCAGGGGAAGGTGCAGAATGGGACTGTGCCTCACTGCCTCCCAATCCTTCACTCCTGGCCTCGTCCACTGGCTTCTCCCTGGGACCCTCAGCTTACTGGTAGCGGAAAGCCCTGCTCCCACAGGTCCCTGCTGTGCTCTTCCTGTCCCCGCTGTCAGGATGGCAGACTGCCTGGCATACAGCAACATTTTCCGTGAGTTAAATGAGAGATGTTGCGCCATTCTAACCTGGGCAGTGTTGTTTCACAGTTCATTCTAGACAGACTCGTAAGACACTGAGACAGCATGGTGACCTGTGGGGGCCTCTAGGCTGATTAGAACACAAGGACACAATTTCTTGGGGCCAAGTAACTTTTTCTTTAATATAAATTGGTTCCCAAAATTTTTTTAATTTCCCAAAATTTTTACATAAAATGTGCGTTTCCAGAATCTTAAAAAACATTCTGGCAACACCAGGACTGGGGCTGCAGCCCACAGGCCTCCTTGCCACCTCAGCATGCAGTGCCTGGGCCAGAGAGTGGCACCAGAAGGGGCCAGGCCTCACTGCAGACTTTGCCCTAAACCAGCAGAATAACTCCAAGAGGCTTCTGGGCCTTTCCTATCCTCTAACAAATATCTGAGGTCCAGGACTGAGACTGTATTATTCTCTTCTCTGGCATCCACAAAAAGCAACTGCTGAATTTCCATTGCTAATTCTCAGAAGCAGCAGCAAAGATGACCTCAAAAGGAGAATCCTCAAAGCACAATGCAGCCCAGCAGGGACCCTTCCACGCCCAAAGGACAGACAAACGGGGTTTCATAAAATGCTTAGTGGTCTTTAGTTCTAATAAAAAGTTAAATCAACTTTGTTTACAGCTATCGAAAGACCCTGTACACCTGGTAATATGGAAAACAAAACAGCACACGTGCTTTACACAGAGTTCACATGTTTTACACAGGGTTCACATGTTTTTGTCTCACTGGTAGTTTACTATAATATATAAAACATCTTCAAGGCTATACTACAAACCTTAATAGCGATATTAAGACTATTTAATGACATATACTGAAAGCATTTATCCCTAGTATGGTTACGTGCCACATGCACCATGTATTACTCTTTTACCCTTCCAACAACTCCGTAAGGGCATAGGGAAATAACTGTTTTTCTAGAACATGAACCCTGCGGTCCAGAGAGGTTAATGAACTTTTACAAAGTCACACTGCCCGGTATGTGCCAAAGCTGCGGCCCATACTTAAGACTGGCTAGAACAGCACTACAGTGTACAAACTGTAAAGCTCTATAAAATAATGCCTGCTGTGACCAAAAACTGAAAACTACCAGTTTTTTAAAAGTTAAAAAAAAATTCACACAATTCTCATCCCTGAAGTGAACTTTTTATGACATTCAGCTTATTACCTCCCTTTGTATTTTTGATAGCCCTCATTATACTAAACAACTTTATAATCTGCATCTTCACTACATCACTTTCTCTTTCCATTAAATGACTCTTGAACTTTACCATTTAATAACTTCACTTTTTAAACATTAAGGTGCTAATTTCCATTATTATAAATGATGTTCCAAAGAACTCTTCCTTGGCAACCTTTTTTGAATTTTTCCAAATGACAGCTTTTGCGAATAGGATTTGGGACTACATGCCAGGGAAGGAAGCTTTCACCAAGCCCCTCCTGGGATTCTGACCGGCCAGCAGGAACCCGAAGAAGCGGAAGCCAGAGACAGGAGCAGATAGCGCGCGGACCTGCTACCTACGAGGAACAGGGGGGCGAGGTTTCTCCCGCCCCCAAAAAAGAGCAGGGGAAGCTGGAAAGAACTGTATGCTGGACTAAACAGGATGCACCTGCGTGAACCTGAGCGCCTCCAGACCGAGACGAACAGACAGAAACGCAGACACCTGCCGTGCGCACAGCGGCCCTGCCTAGGTGCGCGCTTCCCATCGAGAGCTCCACCAGGAAAATACTCCACACACCACCGCCGCGCTGCCGCTGCACGGAACAGGTGCAAGCCACTTTCTTAACTGTCCCTGAACAGCGTTAACTCCGTCCATGGCAGGCATGATGGGTGACGCGGAGCGACTCTGCACGGAGGGGGACGAGGGTCCACGGAGCGCCCAATCAGCAGCCCGCCCGCGCCCCACTTGCCTCGAGCTCCTCAGCGACCGCGCGTAGCAGTCGGTGCCCGTCAGGGGCGGCGTCGGGGAGGGCGTCGGTCCGGCCCACGGACACCCAGGCCACGTCGCGCTGGCCCCGCAGCACGCGGCGCGCGCACGCGCTCCACAGCCGGCTCACGCTGCAGGGAAGCGGGGCGCGGTCGGCAGCAGCTCGCCCCTGGTCCCAGTCCCCATGCCCCCCATGCCCCCCATGCACCTCCACGCATCCCACCAGGAGGCGGCGGCGCCGGACTGAGGGGCGGGGACGTCAAGAGGACCCGGGAGCGCGAGGGCGCGGACGGCGGACCTGGCCATCCCGCCCCGAGGTCCCCGCCAGACCCCCAGCGCTGGGCGTCCCCGACCCTCACCCGGCAGCGCGCAGCAGCGCCTTGGCGGGCAGGAAGGCGAGCACGCGCTCCACCACCTCCGCCAGGTTACTCAGCACGAAAGCGCCCGGAAGGTCTGCGCCGCCGCCGGGTTCCATGCCCGACGCCATCCGAGACGCACCGCGGCCCGAGGTTCAGAGGCCGCGAAGCCGCGGGCGCGCACTGCGCAGG
>NW_004955450.1:1125554-1152282 GCF_000276665.1 Chinchilla lanigera | reverse complement strand
GGGCGGGCGGCCGGGCCCGGGGCGGGGCGCCCTCCTCTCTCAGCTGTTGGGAGGCGGGGCCCTGCCGCGCGTGGGGACGCAGTGCGCCCGTTAGGGGACCGTGCGCTGCTGCCCTCTCTCGGCCCGGCCCGAGTTCTGCGCGCTCAAGAGCAGGTCACACCTTCTCGCGTCGGAGCCCTGCCCTGTGTGGCGCTGCGGTCTGCGAGATCGCTGCCCTCTATACTCGGCACCAAGGAGTGCGTTAAAACAACGTCACGACGGGAAACACCGGAGACGTAAACGATGTGCACACCGACAACGTACCGTTCTCACGGGAAATGGAAGTGTTTCACAATTATGGACACACACAACCCCAAAGAGTGTCAGGCTGGCCGGGATTCCTCGAATCGCGGAGAAAAACACTGAACCAATGCTGACGCTCCGCGGCCTTGCTTTAGGGTCTGGCGCAGGAGAAGGGAGCTGATCCACCTGTGAGGCTTCCAGATGCAGCGCTCTGAGGCTGCGGGCCTGCGGAGATCCAAGCAGGAGGATCAGGGCCTGCCGGGCTGTCCCACCAGGCGGCTGGGGAGATAGGCGCAAGGTTCTTCGGGGCAGCTGTGTCCGCTGCTGAGAATGTAGACGCGGGCAGGTTGGAGAACAGGCTCGTACCCCAGGTGGGAACACCTCACTGCGAAGCCTCCCGCACCTGCCCTCCTCACACACCCGTCCAGAGCCCAGCAGCCCCTACTGACCTGAGGCACAGCAGCTCTGGTGTGGGAAAGGTGACGAGGCAATTTTTAAATGGTACTTTATTCATAAACTTGATGCAAGTTTACAAAATTTACTGTACATTGCCAAATAAATCTGCAATGAAAAAATCCAAAAACCAAAGCATGCCAAATCTGCAGGCATAGCTCTGAAGAGCTGTCCCTTATCCACAGCACAGTCAAGGTTTAGCCTTAAGCTCAGAGAACTTCACTGCTTTGAAGAATTCTGCCCCTTCGCTGGTTCTCTGAGCGACTGACAATCAACTGAGCAGAATGGCAGCAAACCTTTACCAGCTCTCCTCTCCGCCAAAATCAGACCTCAAGAAAGTAAACACCCACAGCAATGCAGAAGCGCCAGTCTCAGGAGTGGCTGACCAAGGTAAAGAGCTGAATAAAGCTCTTAAAGAATTCTGCTTAAAACAAATGCAAAAGAAACACTTTTCAACTTTGTAACTTGTTTGTGCAGAAAAGTATGCTTCTGGGTATCCTTTTAAAAGTGCTTATCAGCTAGAACTTTTTAAATCGAACTTGGGTTTATAAAAAATACTACTAAACGAACAGGACTGATTCAGGTAAGGAAGTAAGATGGAGGGTACCCTGATATCAGATTTTATGAATTAACATAGAACTCTTACTAAATTTTGACTTAAAACCCATTGTTGTAATCTATAATGTAGAGCAAAAATTGTAAAGTCTCCAAATTAATTACCTTTTTGTACTTAATTGTGTAGCTTTTGCTTAAGGAATCTGTCTTCAGGACAATTTATAAGTTTACAGATAATTGCAACATCCCATTAATAAAGGGAAAAATCAGATGACTTTAAGTATCTTCCAGCTCTACCCCATGGCTCCTCTGTATGAGTAGTGCAGAATGGACAAGCAACAGTGAGCGGAGCCTGCCTCGGCCACCCCGAGGGAGCAGGCACTGGAGCAGGAGCCTCTGCTACCAAGGACGTGAGCTCAGGAGAGTCTGTGGCTTCCGGTGACCATTACCAACTTTAACAACTTCATGAGCAGGATTCCGGACATTATTCTGGCAATACCATAAAATGGTTTTAGACCTGGAAAAAGTTGGGTTTAGAAGACCTAAATTTTCTAAACCAACATTGAACATCGATTAAACTTTTATTGGCTCTAAATGGAACAGTATTTTGCAAATCCTCATAACCCATGGGCTCAGTATTAAGGAAGTTACTGTGACATCGCAGATGCAGGGACCTGATGCTGACTTGCCTGCTTCAAGATTTGACTTTTCAAGGAAGAGATGGCAAGAGGTGGCAGTGCATATATCAATCAGGAAAAATATGGTATGGGCCCAGCTGCTCAGTGAGCAGGCAGAAAGGGCGGAACTGAGGCTGCGTCAGTGACAGGTTATCCACTAAAGATCTAGGCGTTAACATCTCCGTGCGGTTGTCACGGCATTCAAAGCTTGTGTCTGCATGTTGGAAAGGTTTTCTTTAAATAACATTGGTCCAGCTACACAGAGTCGACATATTTAGCCGTCTTCCTTTGGAGGAGTGTACCAGCCTGAAACAGAATGGAAACCAAGTTAAGATAGTTTACTGCTCAACAGACTAGGTATTTCAATTTGCTGTAGAAATTAAACTTGCACTTGGGTTAACACAGTGTTCTGATAAATTCACAATATAAAGGTAGGTATTTCCCGTGAAGAGTGTACTAGAGTTTTCACATAAGCTCTATGAATGGCATCCCTGAAGATAACAGTATGGCACATCACACCAGAAACTGTATCAATTTCATATCTAAAAGTATACCTCTCACTGAGAACTACTCCCCAAGCAAAGCCCTGACATTTACAATAAGACGATGAGAAGGTGGCCACTGAGGCAGGTGTCATGACTACGTGACTGGGCCTAAGGCCAGCGCTGGGAGCAGATGCCCCAGGAGAAGTGCTACATGGGCTGTGCTGCTGTGCTGCGATCTAGAAAGGTCTGAGAACGGCGGGGCCAAGTGTTTTCACCACATAAATGGTAACTGGGAGATAATTTAGCTAGATTTAGGTATTCTACATCTAGCACATAATTTTTTCTGTCAATTTAAAATAAGTTAGAAATGACATAATTTTTAAAAATTTAAAAATTAGAATCTGTCCCTCCTGATTTTGAATATGCTGCACTTTCATCGTGGCTCACCTTTCACACACATGCACACTCTCTTGTTCATTTTCCCTCTCTCAGAATTTCTGAACACATTTTTGAATACTAGTTGTAATACTTGATTTAATATGATCAGGGCATGGTGGTGCATACCTGTAATGCCAGCTACTTGGGAGGCAGGGGATCACAAATTCAAGCCCAGCCTGGGCAACTTAGCAAGATCCTGTCTCAAAATAAAAATACAAAAATGGGGGGGAATGCAGTGGCCCTGGGTTCAATCCCTGGTACCACCAAAAATAAAAAATGAGAGGCAAAAATGTGACTGCTGCTCTCTATATAAGGGCAAATTAGGTGCTGTTTGGAGTGAACTGTCAAGGGAACATACTAAATTTGGAATATTCTAAAATGTGTTGAGCCACAAGGTTCTGTAGTACAGCCATTCCTCATTTAACAACCTACATGTTTAACGACTGTCCACACGTAGGACCGAAGTGCACTGTTCAGACTTTCAACCTGACACTTGGACACCACCCCTCTTTTTTTTTGTATAGTCCTGTACATCTTGCTGATAGAGCCTCAATGTCTTTTTTTGTACAGTAGCCCTTATTTGTACAGTACTTTGCTGATTATACTATACAGTATAATACTATAGTTTTATGTTGTTATATATTACAGTATTGTAAGAGTTATGCAAATAAAAGCAAAGTCATCAAATTGAAGTTTCCTTTGACAACTTCTTTGTTGTGAATATTGTAATGTACATACTATACACAATTCCTCATTTCGCAACCAATCCATTTAACGACCCCCAGTCCCAAGACTGGAACTCAGGTGTTAAATGAGAACTGTCTGTAATGTACAGGCTCCTTTGGGTTCCATGTACATGGTGCACCATAAACAACTATTATCAATACCTAGGTCTTCCTTCAAATTTTATCATCTTCCTCTCAAGCATGAAACTTTGGTTTTTTAATACAATTTCCAGAAATGATCACTAAAGAAGTTGTTGTTGTTGTGTTTTAAGGACAAGTTGTTTTGTCCTTAAAAGTGCAAAATACAAACATTAAATTACAAAGTAACACATTTCTAGGAAAATAAATAGCACTTGCTATAAACATATCCCTTCAGGGACCCAAAACACAGGAACAAAGGGCACCTGTCACCCCTACCCCACAGGAGTGTTCTACTATCAGCACCTGGGTACAAAGTGCCTTTGTACCCCTTTCCTTCACAGCTTGGGCACTGCGGCACCATGCCAATTCAGGAAACTACGGCTAAAAGGTAATTTGTTCAGGACCACAGAGCAGCATGCGACTCCAATGGCACTTTTTAAAAATGGTCTTCCAGGTCTAGGTTTCTTACCCTATATGTAAAGACAAAACTCTTAAAGCATGTGCACTGGGAATACAAGTGGAAGTTACAGGCCAATAAAGTTAATGAAAAGTATTTTTAAAAAGATACACTCTTCATTGTGGAAAATCATCAGAAGCACTCATTAATCTGCACTAAGTAATTTTGCACATGGCCTACTGCATTTACTCAGTTCTAACATAATTCTATTCATAGGGCCACATTCCTACCCAACCAGGACACTTTTCAGGTGGGCAGTGTCTCATTTATCCATCCACTCAGAATCCCTGACTCAACTCAAGGTACCTAATCAAGTATCCAGAGCAAAAAAAAAATTTTAAATCACCATGTTAACAGTTCATTCAGAGATTTTTGAATGCAGTACAAATTAAATGTTTTTACTGGGGTAAAGATAACTTGGTAAGATATTACAGCAAAACCAAAAACAAAACAGAATAAATATCAACACATTATGTAAAACTTCATAAATACTTATTGGATAAGACACATACCATTTTTCTCATGTATCTGTACAATGGAATTGTAGGATTGTTGGGCTCTTGCTAGATTATACTGATTCTGAAAGAGAATTACACATTTTAAATCAAAATTAACAATGAAAATTGTTACAATAAACTTATAATAGATGTACTGTGGTTGTGTTTCAAAGAACACAGGAAACTACTTCCACTTCCAAAACAATTGTAATACTCTCATTTCTCATTTTCATTACTTCTGCAAAAGAACAAAACCAAGACTGTACTCCAATAAAAATCTAAGCTTCACAGTTACTTCTCTTGAGTCTTCCAACCACTGAGCAAGGACAAGGCTTCATAGTTCTGTGGTCCCTATGTATGGATGGGTCAGGTTAAAGGATTCCCCTTGGATGTGGGTGAAACTCAAACCATCTTCCTCATTAACAATAATCTAAAAAGGCAAGCCACAGAGTATTTTCAGATTAGAAAACATTGAGCTTCAAGCACTATACATACATGTCAATGAGATTCTGAGTTGGAAATCTGCAGACTGTCCACACCTAGCTCCAAGTCATGATTTACTCAAAGAGCCCATTTTGTTAAAAAAAAAAAAAAAAGGCATCTTCATGGAGCCAAGCTGAGTGTGAATTTTGTTGCTGGAAGCACAACTGCCCTACACCTTAACTTCAATTACTACTTCCTACGAACTCCCCCTTGTGGTATACACTGTCTTACTGTATTATGTCACAGAATTGTTTGAGTAATAAATTTGCACAGCAGAAGAAAGCTGAGTGTGATGGTGCACACTTGTAATCCCAGCACTCTGGCTGAGGCAAGAGGAGAGGAGTCCAGGTTTCAGGCCAACCTGGGCAACTTAGCAAGACCCTGTCTCAAAATGAAAAATAAAAAGGACTGGGGATCTAGCTGAATGGAAAGGCCCTGTGTTCAATCCCAGAACTGCCCAATTTAAATTAAATAAAAGCCTGTAGGAAAACATTCTAAGTAAAAACTTACTCCTACCTGTTCCTGAGCCACCCAGACCTTTACCTACCTTACTCTACCCCTTACTCCTGGTTTTTCTTATGTCCTTCTTGGATTTACAGGGCCATTTTGTGTAGACCATGTCCACAAGAGCAACCGTGCCCACATACATTGGCAAAGCACCGGCAACACATCTCGGGTGGAACTGCTGAGCTACAGGATATCGGCAGCTCTGGCCTATCATAGAGATACATTGCTCAAGCGTCCCTCAGGTGCCCCCAGCATCTGAGGCCTCCACACAGACTCACTGACAGAAGACTTCAAATTTTTGTTATTTCTGACAACAGACTCTTTGGGTGGTTTTTACTGTGCATTTCTAGTATTGAGTGACCCTAAGGACATTTCCGTATGATCATAAACCATCATTTGGTTTCTATTTCTGTAGACTCATTACAGAAATAACAAGTCTTTTTCTATTTCTCTTGTTTCTAGGCGGTGCAGCACTGCCATAAAGCATCTCAAGAACTAAAACACTACAAACATCCAGTAGTGTCATTTCAACTTACAGTGTTTTTCACTGTCTGTATTTTCACAAAAAAAGACAAAAATTAAAGACAGAAACAGATTGAACAACATATTCACCAACATCCAAAATGATCATGAAACAGGAGCTTCCCAGTCACAGCGCTCATTCTCTAGGCACAAAGACAGAGACTGCCAAGCCTGCTGTGCTCAGCTGTCGCAGCAAGACATCCCAACTTCATCTAACTACAGGCAGTGCCACCTTCCTGCAGGGCGGCCAAGGCCTTTCCAGTTTTCTAACTCACAGATTTCTACTTAAAACTTTTAGTCATTCTGGTTTCCTTCAGTTTGACTGTCCTTTCTTTTCTAATACTGAGCTTGAGACCTGACTCACTTTTTATGATTTTTCTATTGATAAGAATCGTTAGGGCAGTGAATGCTGCTCTGAGCGCTCCTTGCCTTCTGTTAGGTTGTGATTACATGATTGCCATTGTCCAGTTACTCTGCAGTTGTAATTTCAACCCATTTGGCCTAAATAGTGTAAGTATTTGTTTTCTGACTTTGTTCTTAACTTATATTTGTATTTAATTAGGATCAGAGAATCTATGTCTCTTTTCTGCTTTTCAGGGCAGAGGTTCATTTCACTGAATAGTTTAGGAGGGGGTTGAGGAAATGTATTTCAGCATTTTCTTTACTTCCCCCTCTTCCCCAGAATTATGGACTGAACCTGGGCCTTGCACTGTACTGCATTCCCAGCCCTTTAATCTTTTTAGTTTGAGACAGTTTCACTAAACTGTGATCCTCCTCTCTCCCCTCAGAGTGCTGGGACTACAGGTGTGCACCAACATGCTCAGCTTAAAAACTATTTTTTAACTTCTCATTTGTTTTAACCATGATTTAGAAGGGTGTCTACTTTCTAAATTCATGTAGATTTTTATTAATATCTTCACTTCTAAATGTCTTCTAACTTAATTGTATATTTAAATTATATGGTTTGTGTGGTACCAAATGTTTAAATCTTCTGACTTGCTTTATACATTAATAGATGAAGGAAATTTTTTCCATAGCCCATATATGCTTGGTAAGCATATAATATCTAATTATAGACATTTCTCATTTAATGACTGGGTTCTGTTCCTACAACTAGGTCGTTAAATGAATTGGGCCCTAAGTGAGGAGTTGTATATAGTATGTACATTACAGGATTCACAACAAGAAATGGTCAAAGTAAAGTCCAACTCAATGGCTTTGCTTTAATTTGTGTATCTCTTACATGCAGTACTGTAATGTATAACAACATAAAAATGTACTATATTATACAGTACAATCAGCAAAAATTAGTACTGTATAAACAAGGTATACTGTACCTAAAAAGAAGACAATGAAGCTCACCAAGAAGATGTACAGACTGTACAAAAAAAAGATGGGACGTAAGTCAGAGCCATGGGTCATAAGTCTGAACAGTGCACCTTAGTTTTATGTCTTAATAGTCGTGAAATAGGAAGGTCATTTAACGAGGAACATCTGTATTGGGTATAAGAGTTCTGTATTTTCTCAGTTAATATATCAAGTCTGTTAAATGATTATTTAAATCTACATTTTGATATCCTGGTTAATATAAGGGGGATGAAGTTGAAGTCTCCAGTTTTGCTGGCAGACCTATGCATGTCTCCCTATTTTATTGTTTTTTCTCTATATTTTGATGGGTACATAAAATACAAAACCTGTTATATCCCCATTTGACTGAGACTTTCACAATGAAGTCATCACTAATACTTCCTGTTTCAAATTTGTATTTTCTTTGATACTAAGGTATACTACCTGTTTAAGGGCAGTGTCTACTGACATATCTTATCATTCACCCTTCTTTATTTGAAAAAAAAAAAGTTTTTCTATTCACACATTCTTAATCATTTTATAATCTCACATGTCAAATATGCACTTAGAAACAGCTAGTTTCTTTAGTCTATTTACACTTGTGACTTGCTTCTATCACCTTACATACTTCCTACCTTCTAGTCTCTAATTTTTAAATTTTATTATCTCTTCCTGAGATTGCACTAAGACATATTTAAACCTCATGCTTATCCATCTTAACTTCTGCCATATTATGTTTATTATGTTCCTTATGTTTTAACACTTTCCTTTATAGAATTTTTTTTTTTTTTCGGTCTTTTTGAGACAGGATCTCACTATGCAGTTCAGGCTGGCCTTGAACTTGTGAAGATCCTCCTGCCTCAGCCTCCCAAGTGCTGGGATTACAGGCGTGCATCACCACACCCCACTCGGTATTTTCAAATTAACATTTACTTTGTTTCCTGCAGCATTTAGAATCCCAGAAGAAGAAACTCACATCACATGAAGTTGCCACTTTCCTGACAGGTATTTCTTAATAGGCAGAGAAAAAGAGGGTTCCTCAGAAGAATTCACTAAACAAACTCACCTCCTAAGACCAACAACCATGTACTGTGAAAACAACCCTTTGGTCAGCACACAAGCTAGCGATCCCGAAGCTACCACTGATGACACCACAGCCATCCTAGTTTATATGAGCACATTCCACAAGGTTCCAATAGCAACAAAACTGCCTAACTACATGTTCCCCTGCCTTTAGGCAATGGATACTTGTACTTTAATTTGAAAATGTATTTAGCAACCTAATAGCGTTCTGTGTAAATGGTTGTAATATAATGCCAAGAAAACTGCAAATCACAGGGAAAATAACGATTTAAAGCAATTATATTGACACCAATTGATTCCAAGAGATCTATAGCATAGAACAAAGAGTACTGCTGTTACAGAATTCTGTAACTGGAAGAATACTGTCCAACTAGGCATGTAGACGTCCAGGCTGTGACGCCGCCCACACAGGCTCATCTCCCAACACTGTGGCCCAGCACAGGGGCTCAGAAGTGGCAGCCTTCTGGGACCTGACTTGGTGAGACAACTGGTGAAAAAAGTGGATTTTACAGAGGTTTGCTTGGACACATATTCTACTGCTGCCCGGGAAAGCAATGTTAAAATCTTAAAGAAAGTGCTCAAAAGGGCTGAAGCATCGATGTTGCTGATAACAGGATGGATGCCAATTCACAAAGCAGCTTCCAGCTTTACAGAAAGTTTGCAGATAGTAATTCACAGATTCACCTGAAAACTACATTAAGACAAAGACTTTTGAGGGCTTCTGTGCATTACATCTTATTATAAGTCAAGGACACTGGAAGAGCACAGATTCTTTCAGGAGGTGGAGCACATCCTAAGGCAACTACTTTAGAAAAACCATGCCATTCTGTCAGCTGCTGAAAATAGACCAGATGTGTTAAGGCTGTTGTTCTGACAGCAAATTTTTGTTTTGTTTTGTTTTTTTCTGGTACCGGGAATTGAACTCACGACCTTGCGCTTGCCAGGCAGGCGCTGTGCTGTCTGACAATAAATGTTAACAGATCCCATTCTATGTGTGGATGCAACTCCTTGCACCAGGCCTCTTTCCAGGAAAATGCTGAGATTTACTTCTTTAAAAAAAAAAAATACTTCTTAAAAATAAAAAGAGCAAACAAGGAATGCCAGGTTGACATTGGACTTGCACCTGCATTTGCGGCTGTGCAGTCTGGCAAGCTTTGTAGAAAGTTTGAGCATACTTATTCCATCAGGTGCCAATGTCAATTGTCAGGCCTTGGACAAAGCTGGAACCAGGTTGCTGTTTAAGATGGTCATACCAAATGTGTGGAGTTTTTGCTGTCCAACGGGGAAGATCCTAACCTTTCCTCTAATGAGCACAACTGGCAGTTACCTACTCATGCAGTGCACAAATGGGCTATACAAAGCTGGGCATGGTGACACACACCTGTAATCCCAGCACTCAGGAGGCTAAGGCAGGATTGTTGAGAGTTCAAGACCAGCTCGGGCTACAAAGTGAGTTCAAGGCCAGCCTGAACTGCATAATGAGATCCTGTCTCAAAAAGACCAAAAAAAAAAAAAAAAAAACAAAAAAAAAAAAAAAAAAAAAAAGCTATACAAAAACCTTGGACTTATTAATACCACTTACTAACCAGGTCTGTGAAACTGGACCAAAGTAAGCCCTGTTTACTCAGCAGTACTGGAGGACATGGAAAGGGGCTGGAGTTACTTCTCCAGAATGGCCACTGCCTAGATGCTCAGATGTATCTGGTCTTTGGAACCAGTTCTCTCATGTGCAGAGCTTTCCAAAAGGACTGTGGTTGGAATTTATAAATCATGCAGCTAAAGCACAAGCAAAATATAAAGCAAGGCTGCCACATCTCCTGCTTGTTGGCTTTGACCTACTGACTCTCCTCTGCAGTCCTGGACTGACTCAAGTCAGTGACGACCCCCTCTCTTCACTGTGGAGCTGACTGAGTGGAAGAGACCTCCACCAAATGTTGAGAAGATGCTCTCTGCTCATGCCTCCAACTCCTCTTGGGTTTGACAACTGCCTCTGTTCCATCCTTAGCCCATCTCTCTTTTTGAGAAATTTGGTCCAGCCTGAAAGAATACTTGCAACCTGACTTTATCCTTCAGCTGGCCCTTCCTAGAAGCCTACATCACTATTTGCTCTATGAAGAGGTTCTAGAACTGGCAGCTCTTCACAATGGAGAAATCAGTGAAGCTACTTAATACAGTTCATGTCTTACTCTGAAAACCATCAAGACAAAAGAGCCACAGCAAAGAAATTACTCATGTTTGTATTGTCACAAAACAATGATTTTTGTTCATGTAGCTGGTTAGGTTTCCTAGGGCAATGTTAAATGTGAATGTATACAGCTGGACTTTTCAGTAAAAAAATACATATATATTGTAAACTTCCTAGATACTACTTTATTGCAGTTTCATCACCAGTATACTTTATGCTGTAATATTTGTTTACCTCACTATTTTCTGGTTTATTCTGTTAGTGAACTGTGATGTTCCTTCTAGTGCTACACAGGGCATGTTTCTACCTATGATTTATATTTTCACTTCATGCTAGAAGCTACAAATGGAATACCCAATACTTTCTTTGGAAGTGTATACAAATGCGATGATAATTGATGGTGGTGGTGGTGGTGGTGAAGATGATGATGATGATTATTTGAGCAGCTGAAGATCTCATATTTGTAACAATACATTTTCCTGTCCTTTCATATTTCAAAAGAAAGTACAGTCCAAGTCTATTTCCAATACAAATCTAGTGGTCCACAGAAATAAGTTTATACAGTGAATTACTGGTAAAATATTCTTTCAATTACTCAGAGACCCCTGGCATATGCCCTTTACACTTTCTCTTTTAAAAAGAAAAACATGCCAAAAATTTTTTAAATCATTAAAATTTAAGATCCAATTCTATATATAAATAGATGCCAGGAAGACAACAGCAAAAGGCTAAAATAAAATGCTAATAATATTTTGATATATTTAGAGATAGCCAAATTTAAAATGATCTTTTTAGTTTTTTGTATTTTTACCAACTTTAGAAATTCTGCATTTAAGAAGCATATATTTTGTCGGTAAAAAATTAAAGTTTCATGTTCTGGTACAAGGTCATGCTCTGCCACATTTAAAACATTAAAACTATAACACAGTCAGACACAGTAGCACACTCCTATAATCCCAGTTACTCAGGAGGCTACTCAGACAGCAAGATTTCATGTTTGAGGTCATCCTGGGCAACTGAGCTACACCTTGTCTCAAAATAAAAAAAGGAATGGATGGGGATGAACTCAATGACAGAAAGCCCAAGTTCCATCCCCAGTACCACAAAAACATAGTAATGTATGTATAATATATATATTGTTAAGAAATTCTATAGTTAAATGTGATTTTTGTTTGTTTTTTGTACTGGGAATCGAACTTGGGATGCTGTGCTTGCCAGGCAGGTGCTGTGCCACTGAGCTATATCCCCGGCCCATAAATGTGATTAATGAACACTAGTGAATTGCTTAACTTCTGAGTTTTAATGTTAAGGGAAATAAATCATACACACAAGCTTATATATTGCAGGGTTTCTCCCATATCAGAAGCCCAAATGATAAAGAGCAAAATAAAAGAGAGATAATAGGAAGAGGGAGGCAGATCTTTCTCAAGGGGAACGGGATGAAGAGATGTGTTAAGAGGACACGGAGAGTGGGGGAAGGGGATGAAAAAGGAATTAAGATGTGTTCTGTACATGGACCAACTCCACACAAGGAATGTAAACATGATGTACTGAAAATATGTAGTAATAAAAAAAGGTATTTTTGGTCCGATGTAAAGAAACAGCTACTAAAACAGTTAAGAGTATATCAACTGAAAGATTTTTTATAATATTCTTTTTAATTTTTTGCTATAAATTTTCAATTTTTTCTATAAATTAAGAGTTCAACAGACTCATGATTTGAAGTACAATATGGTGATAAACATTTTACACTGAACAGACATCTAATGCAAAATTCACAAAGAATTTTAGGGAAAACATTCAAACTTTAAAAAATTTAAAACAATGATTTCTATCACACACTTTTCAAAAACAAACTAAATTGAGAGTACATCAGTTACATATTTAAACACTTATTGAAAATTACAACTCCTCCTGGAAAGCTGTGTCTCATATATTAAGTGAATAAACTCCAGAACTCGGTGGTTAAGAGCAGAGAATAGGCCACATGTGGTGATACATGGCTGTATTCCCAGCACTTGGGAGGGTGAGGCAGGAGGACTGCTGGAAGTTCGAGGCCAGTTTGGGCTACAAAGTGAATTCAAGGCCAGCATGAAATGCATAGTGAAACCTTTTCTTAAAAAAGACAAAAAAAAAGCAAAACAAAACAAAACAGAGAGACAGAAGAGACTAACTTCCGACAGTCTTGTTCCAATCCTTGCTCTGCCATGTGTGACCTGAGACAAGTTATCTAACCTGCGTATGATCGTTTCCTTGTCTACAAAATGATGACAATAATCAAACATATCATTTAGGTTAGTAAGAGGGTTGAAAGAATTAAAATACACTTAGAGTTCAGCACACTAAGAATTAACTATTACAGTGTGACCTCAATTTGGGAAAACCTCAAAGTACATATTTATTTATTAGGGCATGCCTATCCATAATAAATTTAAATTCTATAGATGTGTTTCTTTGTGAATATAACAAACACTAAAAAAATTAATAATTATCAATGAGTATTTTCATCTTGTACTTCTATATTTTTATAGCTCAGTTTTATAAAAATAAAACAACAAACCAAATAAAAATGAAATAAACTCTCTAAAGAGGAACAAAGATAGGAGAAGCTTCCTAAGTAACATGAAACGTATCTGACAGTAATGTGAAATTGTTACCTTATTTGCTCCAAACTGCACTCTGGCTTTGCCTTTGACTAAGGTAGCATTGATCTGCATGATGACCGACTCTATGGAATAGGCGCTGCTCCAGCCCTGCAGAAAGAAGCAGCCGTCTCTAAACACAGCAGCAGTCCTGTCCTCACTGGAGAGACCCACAAAGCAGCAGGTAGAAACTCAACAGAAGGAAGTCAGTATTCAAAAGTTTGTAGTACAGGGGAGAAAGTAAAATCGGACCACTTCCAGGATCTCGCAAAAACCAAAGCATCCCACGTTCTAAGTTCCTAACATGAACAAATAAAGCACACTCTCAACAATTACCCTACCAAGGGATTCAGCAGCAAGTACAATGTCATTTTACTGGTTTACTTTAAATAGTTTTTTAATTATTAAAAAGAAGACACTATTAAAACAAATTTTTAAACAAGTAGATGTTATTATATAAGAACTTTTCTACTTAGTATTCCATCTACAGAATCAAAACACTACTGAGGCTGCAGAGAAAAGAAAAACAGTCACCTGTTTTGTGAGAAGCTCCATACATAATGCTCCTCCACCCAACACATACCTTAAAAAGAAAAACAAGGAATCATACAAAATCCTGTAGGACTCTATGTTCCGTTTTGATTTTTGTCATTACAAAAACGTATGCACATAAGAACACATTAAAATAAAAACAGCTAAGAGACACAGGATTATGAATAATTTTAAAATGTTAAATCGTCACTCTAATGGTCAATTTAAAAACAATCCCCAGTAAAACAAGTCTTAATGACAGAATTTTGTGATGTCTAAAATTAAGAACTTAAAAAAAAAAAAAACTTAGAATACATTCCAGAGAACAGGGGCTGAAGAATCAGCGTCCTTCGCTAACACCCAGTGTGCCCTGCAGAGAAACACTCTCACAGCACCCATTACACAACTCTCCATAGTGAACATAATGAACAGCTGCGCAATGCTGCACAGTTCAAGTTGTTTTCTCCATTCTGCAATAACACGCAAATCCTGACCACAGAGCCTAAGGACTATTCTCTAAACTGAACACAGTTCTGGGAATATCTCTTTAGGAAATCATTATTTAGGTCAAAATTCTTCAATCTTTTTACCCTTTCTCAAAAAAATAATTCCACCCCTCCTTAATGTTTACTTTAAATTTCAAAACATATTAAATAGCATGCCAAAATACACAAATTGAGGAAATCCTTTCAGGTGAAAAACTGGTGACTGCTCATGAAAACCCCAGCCCAGGACAAACCACTGTGTCCTCTGTGAGGCACTGCCCTCCCTTTTCCCTGCCTGAAATTCTGGCCATGCCTATCTCCCCAAGGCTGTGCTTCTCCCCACAAAACTTCCCAAGACCATTTTAGCCTGGGAACCTTCTGTTCTGGCTCACCACAGGCATCCTCATATCAAATAAACCTAATATCTCCACAGGTGGTAGGGAATCCAAAAGTTCCTGGAGACCACTGAGATCAGTAATAGCTACAGTGGAACTGTTCAACAGCACAGTGGGGCAAGTGCTCCTCAACGCTCCCACACTAGAGGATTCAAGCCGGGTATCTCTCCTATGTGCCTCTTCCAAAACCTGGGACCTTCTGCAAAGAGAAGGTTAATTAGAAGGAAAAGAAAACCTAAAAGAAAAACATTCCAAAAAAAAATTAAATTTGGGTTGAGAATCTTCAGATTTTTCTACAAAATTTATTTTTTGTATCCCTTTGTATTTCTGAAACACAAGTACCTCCAATTTCCTGACTCTCCCACAGATCTATAATATTATCTTATATGTAAGGGACACTTGCTGATTTAGGAGAATTAGAAAACCTAGGTTTTTATTTAAAGCTTGGTTTCTATGTAACTGCTCAAAGTCTTGACATCTATTAATGAGTGGGCCTCATACCTGATCTGTACATTTCAAAATGCTAAGCTAGACTCCTTTCAGGACAAACAGGTGTACAGTGGACATCTAGTTACCCCATCACCCAGCCATCACCTTTCCCCAGGGGCACTGTCACACCAGGTGGGAGAAAGAAAACTTTCCCATTTGTAAGTCAAAGAAAGAGCATTTCTACAAGCATATAATAGCTACTGCATAAATATTTGCTAGATGTCTAAACCAAGACAAGCATTTTAGTACCTACACAAAAAATGAAAGCAGTAAACGTTTCCTTAATATGCACTATCAGCAACATTTATGCCTACAAGAAGTGGCTGACTCTTTTTCTGTGTTGAATTATATTCATTTCAGCAATATGTGTTCCTAACTCTTTATTGCTCTTTACTCCAAAAGGTTTGTGATGAATGTTAGGATAATTTAAGGATGCTAGAAAAAAAATTCTGAGGATAATCTAAGGAAAATAATATGCCACATACATGGGCAAAGCAGTGTTTTCAACTTTAAAAAGTTGCAGCTGCTCAGGTTTTTGTTTTTGTCTGTTTTGGTGGTACCAGGGATTGAACCCGGGGTCTTCATACTAAGCTACATTCCCAATCCTTTCTAATTTTTTTTCCTGTCTTTTTGAGGTAGGGGGTTTCACTATGCAATACAGGCTGGCTTTGAACTCACTTTGTAGCCCGGGATGGCCTCAAACTTCCAGTGACTCTCCTGCTTCAACCTCCTGAGTGCTGGGATTACAGGCGTGTGCCACCATACCTGGCCCGTTTTAATTTTTGAGATAGAGTCTTGCTGAGTCATTAAGTTTCCCAGGCTGGAACTGACCCTACAATTTTCTTGCCTCAGCTTCTCAAGAGTGTTCGGATTATAGGCATATACCACCATGCCCAGTTTAAAGTGTTACAGTAAATACTGTCCTAAACTCAGCCTCTTTAGGCATTCCATTTATCATTATTATAGAAGAAGCCACTCACAAAAGGTCACCTTCTGTATTATTCTATTTATATGAGATGCCCAGGATAGGCAAATCTGTACAAACAGGAACTAGAGCAATGCTAGTCCATGGTGAGAAACACAGGTAAAGAGAGTGGCCGTTATGGATATAGGGTTGCTTTTTGAGGTGATGAAGATGTTTTGAGGTTAGGTAGTAGTAACAGTTGTACAACTCTGAATACACAGAAGTCCACTGGGTTGTATATGTTAACAGGGTGAGTTTTATTGTATGTGAATTGTATCACAAAGAAGCTGTTATTTAAAAGCTTGGCTATTACAATAGAAAAATAGGGTAGTAGATAGAACATGTAAAATATAAAGTATATAGCAAAAACTGCTCAATAATCTATACAGAATCACAGAGCACTTTTAAGCTGTACCTGGATTCTGACATCACGAGTTGTGGGTTTTGTTAGTATTTCAAATTATTTAGGTCAATAATTCTTTCTCTCCACTTAACAATTGACACTAAAGATCAGGTCACCTTAATCCTGCCTCAAATGAGCATCTGCATTTCGCTCTTCTTTCCATTCCCTTCTCACGTGCCAGCTTCAGCTCCTGAACTTCAGCCTGAGACACAGCACTGGCTCTCAGCAAGTGCTCTGTCCTTCCAGGTTCCAGAAGTACCACGCGTCCACTGCCGGCATTCATCTTTCTATCATGTTTCCTTCATATTATTTCCCTCCTTCTAGCCAGGTAAAATAACATGAATCCAATATCCTTACTTAAGTCCGCTTATCAGAGAGACAGTAAAAAACAAGAAAGACCTGTCTCTGATCCAGAATGTTGGACAAATTCAAGTTACTATGTCAGCATTTTTTAAAGTATGAAAAAATAAAACCTATGGCTTGATAGGTAACAAAAGGCTAATACTGTAAGAGATACAAAGATTAAAAATTTACCATCTTAAACAAAAAAAAAATTACCATCTTTCAGTCCTATGTTTACTTTGTATATGTAAATATCTGACTGGGTTACCCAATATTCAATTCTCAAAACTAATTATGAGGTTTTGTGACAGAAGAAACACATTTACTACCTAAATCAATACAGTGTAAGGAAGCTTTAAATCCAAAATGAAATTTTACACAATTCTAAACAACTCTGTTTTATGCTCAATTACTCTATGTCCTTATAATAACAGTATATTTGAGATCAACTCTGTAACAGCCTATCAGAAAGAACCAAGCTTTTACACAGGGATTTGTAGGTCCACCTATCCCTATCCCTAAGAGATAAGTACAGCTTTTCATGCTGTGCAACAGAAAATATCCAAGAATCATTTACAACTTTGGATTTCTAATAAAGCAGAATTTCCCAAAAAAGCAAATCAGAGGACCTGTTCTTCTGAGATCCTAAGGGCTGAAATAATTATAAGATAAACAGATTTAGGAAAAGTGTTTAACATCTTCTTATAAAAGTCACAGTAAGGTTCCCAGAGGTCACTTGGTAATGAATATCATGAGTTTCCAAATATGAACTTGGTAATGAATATCATGGGTTTCCAAAACACTGTAATCCTTTCAAAAAAAAAAAAAAAAAAAAACCATTAACATCCCAGCACTAGTATACATAGAGCATTCTGGGAAATGTGGCCAGGACTAGGTGGTCAGGATCAGCTAAGTGTGACCTCTTTCAGAAGCAGAATTTTACAGTGTTGCATGAGTCAGAGAGGGCTCAGCACATTTATAAATGTTGAATTTTTCTTGTTTTTTTGTTTTGTTTTTTTTGTTTTTCTCCGGTACCGGGAACCGAACTCACGACCTTGCGCTTGCCAGGCAGGCGCTTTTTGCCGCTGAGCTAAATCCCCAGCCCAATGTTGAATTTTTCTTAAAGCCACCGTCTTTTGCTTGAGCTTTACAGACAGACTTCATCCCCAATATCAACATCACAGCTAACATACATTCAGCTGTATGGTAAAATGATTCATAACAGGACTGGATCCCACAATACACAGAAAAAAGCATGTAAAGCAAATAGAACTAAATGTTTTGTAAGGAGTTAGAAGCAAACTCATTTCAGAGAAAATTCTCTTGTAGTAGTCACCCACATTTTTAACCTGAATGTTAACTATTCCTGTCTTAGCCACAGAAAAGATCAATTTAAGGGTGGGATTATTTTTAGATTTCATCACTTAAATATGGATTATCTCACAAAGTAGAGTTAGCTGAGTGTTTGAAAATTCTGCAATTAGTTTAACTGTTTCTATGTTGGCAGTCTCCACATCTCATAACTAACCTAGGCACAAATTCTTGTTTTCCCATCCTCCATACGTTTTCTACCCATGAAAAAGAATCACTACAACATCAATGAAAGTGCATGATAATTTATACTTGACTCCACTCAACTGCAGCCACTCCACTGCAAGTCAGGCATCAGCTCCGGAGGCCGTGAGAGCCAGTCCCTCCTAGAGGCTCGGTGAGGGGCCCAGCTATGGGAACCACTCCAACCAGAACTCATGTCCTCAATTTGTATTTGAAAAGCACTTGGCTTTTAAGGTAAATATATATAAATAGGAACCATTAAAAAATTCTACCTATAGGAGTGTAAAGATTTATGCTATGGCTCTGAATGTGAGACCCAAAGCAGCAGCATCAACTTTACCTAAGCACTTCTTAAAAATGTGAATTCTCAGGACTACCTGGGTCCCACTGAATCAGAAACCTTGGGACAGAGGCCTGACAATCTAGGCCTCCCAGTGTTTTAACTAGCTCTACAAATGATTTCCACACCCACTACAAAAAAAAAAAAAAATCACTTAAACTTACCCCCCTGAGAGAACAGGTAACACTACTCGAACAAATGGAGGATCAAATGGAAAGTTATCCTAAAAAGTAAATAAGCAAGTTTAATTTTAAGGACATCCTTAATATTATGTTACTTAGAAGATTTTAAAATCATCAATAAAGATGTATATATTTATTATATCTGATAATGAGCCATAAAATCAATACCAACAAGTAAGATGAAACAAAAAACCAAAGCAAATAAAAATGAAGTTAAGATCAGACCCGAACAGAATGGTGTCTAGGTAAACTTATTTCACTAAGTTGTTCCATTCCTAGCACACCCACACAAAGGGACCATTAAAATAATAAATCTCTGGTAGATAGCTAGAAAGGGTGGGCAAAACTTAACAATTATAGGACTGTGTGCAGAAATAAAAAGAATAACTCCAGACAAAGGGCCTTTCCCACTTTGGCTTTTCTTCCAGTTACAGAAGAGGAAGAGAAGTTAACAAACTGGGGAGAACTCACAGACTCAGGGATGGTGAGACTAAAAACTCGGAACTCTGGAGTCCACCAAGGAGAGGTACTGGTACATCTATACTTTAGGTTAGATCCCTGAAGACAATCTATAAACTGCCCTGGAAGAAATCAAGTCCAACTTTAAATCAGTTCAATCCCTGATGGATGAGTCCCTCCCAGGATGCCACTGTCCACGCCCCCAGAGAGGAGCAAACGAAAGTCATCTCTGGAGAAGAACACCATCCAGTGCTGCAGGTCGGCACTGCAATGTTTCACACACAGTGTCTATCACCAAGAACAAGCAGCTGTAGGAAACTTAAAGATGATAGGATCAGAAAACCTGAGACGCAAACCACAGACACAAAAACCACAGGGACTGTGGTATGAATACATTCAAGGAAGAAAAAGACAAGCCTGAAAAATCACAGAGAGCTGCAAACTGTAACATGGAACTATATGGAAATTCTGAAATTTAGAGACAGAATAAATGAAATTAACAGTTCAATGGATGAACTTAACCACAGCAGCAACTTAATAGAAAAGAGGCAATAAACTGGAAAATGGACCAGAAACACCCAGAATGAAACTAGGAAAAACGAAAAAGTAAAAAATGCAAAAATTAACAAGACATAAGGTAACATGCTGAGAAGGTTTACCATACACACTGAATCCAAGAAGGAGAAGAGAACAGAACCAAAAAGCTGCGCACCTTCCAAACCAGTATAGGACTGTTAAGGCTTGGCTCCTGACTGTCTTCAAAGCTGATGAATGGTGGTAGGGATAGTCTAGAAGTGGCTGGTGGGTAATTCTAGGAGGCGGGGCCTAGCTGGAGGAGGTCACTGGGGGAAGCTGTGTTTTGTACCCTCCTACCTTGCCTCTCTCCTCAAAATAAATCTTTCTTCTTTTAAATTGTTTCTTAGGGATTTTGTCACAGCAATGACTGGTCAACAGATACCACCAGATTTAACCACTATTAAGTAGTTCAAGAGAAAAGTAAAGGCTGCAAGAGAATATAGTAGCTTCAGAATGCTAAAAGGAACTGCCAACCTAGAAAACTATACTCAATGAAAATAGTCCTCAAAATGAAATAAAACCAGCACTCTGAGAGGGTGAGGCAGAAGTACCACAGCTTTGAAGTCAACTGGGCAACTTAGCCTCTTAGTGAGACTCTGTTTCAAATTAAAAATGTGGGGTGTGCCCTGGAGATGCAGCTGAGAGAAAAAGCTCTAGGTTCAATGGAGGGGGTATAAAAATAGACATTTTCCTATTCACAGACCCACACACAAAAGGAAAAGGACATTTCTAGGTAGAAGAAAGATGATCTTCGATGAAAGAATAAAGAACATTAAAACAGCAAAGGGGTCCCAGTGAATTAAGTGTAGGGTTTCAGATAAAGCACAGAACTAAAATGGATGACAACAGCCACATATTTGGCAAGGAGTACATGAACTCAATGCACTCTAATTCCTCTATTGACAAGAAAACTATAAATTAACAAACTGATGTTATACGTTGACAAGTTGAGGTATGTACTGTGTGATTATAAGGGAAGAAGGAAGAGTAAGACAACATAGCTACTGCGCTAATACAGATGGGAAATTGGAATAAGGAAAAGCAAAAAATGGAAGAAAAAGAAAGCACAGAGCAAGAAATACAAGCAGAAAATCACCTATAGGGTGGCAGATTGAAACCCAATAGTTAGTACTAGTACTAAATGGAATGGACTGCTCCAACTACAAGTCAAAGATCAGACTTGACAAACATGAAAAGAGCAAGATGAGCTAGAAAACAAGCAAAGAATCCACAGCAAGTTCTTAGGCTAATAAGCACAATTCCCATTTTGAAATTCTTAGTTTTGAAAAGTGATCCCAGAAAGAAAGTGCTTTTCTGCCGAACAAAATGAAGAACAGACAGTGCCAAAGTAACCGCAAGTGTGAGTTCTCTGCTGGCCAGGATGCCAAGAAGGCTCGCCCTTCCCTCTCCACAGCAGTCAGACAGGATGGCAGCCTGCTTCTGATGGGACAGCACGGCTAAGAGAAGCCGTCTCCATTCTTTATGTTCAAACAAAACAGGGTTACAGGAAACAACTGAGGCCTTTCAGAAGACCAGTCTGAGGGTAAGAAATCCAAACATTTGCTTTACCAGTCATTTCCAAGGAACACAAAAATGCAAGTTTAACTGGGAAGAAGAGCAGAGCATAATTTCAGTAATTTACTTTAACTTGCTCCTTCTGCCTACCCTTCCAGTAAGAGCCTGAGGAAATTCAATTCTATGGGCAGAGGAAAATCAAGCACAAGTCTGAGGGTTAGAATGGATCATCTTACATTTCTGTTGTAACTTAGCTCATTTCTCAGCCTTTTGGCTAAAATCACATGCACTGTAATTGAGAAGTAAAGAATCTACCCACACAAGACACCAACTTGAATGACAGCTGTGATAGCCAATTAAGCAGCTCACCATTTATCTGTAATTTAACAGCATAATGAAAGGCATCATTAACAAACCTTGGTAAAGTATAACCTCATTTAATCTTTTTTTTGTCTTTTTGAGACAGGCTCTCACTATGCAGTTCAGGCTGGCTTTGAGCTCACTCTGTAGCCCAGGCTGGTCTCGAACTCTCAATGATCCTTCTGCCTCAGCCTCCTGAGTACTGGAATTACAGGTGTGCACCACCACACCTGGCTAATCTATTATTTACACCTTCAAATACATCATCTCAAGTAGGTGACACAAAACCTGTGTTGAGAATTATCTTCAACTAATTCTTCAGAATAATTCTTCTGCATTAAAACCTAGGGATTCTACTCTATAAGCTGTGCCCTGGAACTCAACTAATCAAGATTTACAGAAATAAAAATGAGTTCCTTAGCCCCCACCCCCCCCCAAAAAAAAAAAAAAACAACTGAGGACGATTGTGAAAATGGAAACTTGATTTACATTAGTGTACTAACTCAGAAATGAGAAGCTCAGGCTTTACGATGACATCATAAAGTTATCAGATTTCCCACTTAGCACCTTGGCCTTCTAAGGATGAAGAACATTCCATTTTTCAGACTGCATCACAAGATGACTCTTAATAGTTATAAACCATTTGCCATACTGAGATGAAAGCTGCCTCTATAATTTGACTCATTATTTCTAGCTTTATGCCCTGTGTCCACCAAAAAAAAAAAAAAAAACTAATGCATTCAACCATATAGTCCCTCAGATTGCTAAAGACACCTATTGTCTCACCTCTGAGTCCACAATTTAATCAGCTATCTTATGACAGAGGCTAGAACCTCTTTCCACTCCTGATTATTATTCACTAAATAAACTTAAATTTGTCTAAATAAGCCCTTCTTGAAAGTTACCACCTGGAAATTCAATTCAGTAATTCAGAGGTGGCTGAAGAGTAAGAAAACTCTTTTCCTTCAGAGCGCAGCATATCAGATTTACCAAGCTGCTGACCAGGTCCCATTTCCATGATCATGTTCTAAGTCAAGCTCTATTATTCTCATTGTTCCTAACTTTTCAGTGTCACTCTATGCACCTGAGGCCATAAGAGTATATGATTCTAGCTCCTTCCTGTGAATCTTGCTGAGTTGTCCTGCTATCCTCCAACCTGTGAATCCTGATACAATAACCTGCCAATTTCATGTAAGGTCCTTCTCATAACATCAGTTAGCTCACGAGGATCACCCTCATCCCAAGCCTCTTAAAAACTACTTCAACCCTAGAAAAGTCCCTTCTTTCTGTTGATAGGAGCCATGGTCCAGAAACACAAATCCACTAGAATTTCAAAGATTTTCCTCCCAGACCATTCCTTCCCTGATGAAAACACTACCTGCAGTCACAAATCCTTCTGGTCAAGACTCTGCTTTTTTTTGTTGTTTTTTAATGCCTCTAAAGAGGAAGTGACAGGGAGGGGCACCTAGGGAGCTTAAAGGCACTAAAAAATGTTCTATTTCATACACTTGGTGTTGGGCACATGAATGTATGATTTAATATTATTTTCAGTTAAAATATTTTACATGGTTTTCTGGTTTGCTTTTTCACTAATAACTTTCCAAGTTTTTTGTGGTTGGCTGGTTGGTTTTGCCTAGGTATTTCATTCACTGCCCCATAAGAATTAGTAAAAGTGAAGAGTCATTTACACCTACAGCAAGTGGACACCAGAGTTACACTTTTACAAAGGCAGCTCAGTGGACACGGATACACTATCTAGAATAACCAAACTGAGGGAACTATGACTCTTGGGCTATCTCAAGAAGGTATAGTAAGATACCTATCATAAGACAGACCTCCAAACAAAAGCATGCACATATAAAACCTATGCAAAAAGCTTTCAAAAATTATTGCCACTCTTTTCCTAAGTACAAAGGAAGTATCTTTCCATGTCTTAATTTTCATCATTCAAAACAACCCATATCCATCTACTCTCACTCCTACTATCACTATCCTACATCAGGTCTTCAACACTTCTAGTTAAGTCAAAGCCCCTAACTAATCTCCAAAAAATCCACTCTGTCCTGTCTAATACCTGCTTTGCTACCAGAGGCATGACTGCTTAAAACAAAATGAAAGTCTAACAGATCAAACATGACCTTGCATAAAAACCTCTAAAGACCCTTTCTGCATAAAGGTAAGAGTCCAGACTTTTCACCACAACCTTCAAAGAACACACACTCTTGAAGAACAGGGATCACATTTTAGATGTTTCCAGGTATTTTAAATCATCAGTCTACCTAACTGAAATAGAAAAAAATCTATCTGCAAGATAACTGTTACATAAATTTTTCTTCTCAGTTTAAAAAAACAGGTTAAAAAAAAGAAGCCCCATGCAATTTAAATATAACTCCTCAGAAATATTTTCTAGCTTTTTTAAACTAAAGAGTTAACACTATTAAGGATTTTTTTTCCTTTTTTTTTTTTTTTTTGGTTCCAGGAATTGAACTTAGGACTTCACACTTGCCAGGCAGGCACTTCGACACTGAGCTAAATCTCCGGCCCTAGGACCATTACAGTTTATCCCTAGTCCTTAATAACTCACTAACATTTATCTGGATTCCTTTGTTATTCTTTTTAATCTTTATTTTTAGCATCTTAAAAGTAACTATTAAATATAATACATAAATTCAGAAAATATATAAAAAAGTAAAGTACACCGTCAACGTTGCTGTAAAGTGTACGTCCTTTTCGGCTCACAGCTCACAACTCAGATGAGCTCTTCATCCTGACCTGTATGCTGAGCTCATCTTTGCTCTTCCTGACTGCCCGGGGATGAATGTGTATTAATATTTCTTAGTATTTTTAAAATTTTTACCCAAGATGCCTTTTTAGAAATTTTTTCCCCTCATTTTGCCCACCCCATCTGCCCAATGGAATTTTTAACACCACAGAACTGTATCTTGGTTTATGTTTTATGGCTCCTGGCCAAGGTCACTGCAATACTGAAGATTTTTTCACTCTGAGGACGAATTTTCACTCCAAGTGATACAGCCTCCAATGAGAATGCATTCCCTAAACTATTATTAGTTTTACCTATTTCTAAATAGGTAAAACATTCCACAAACTATTATTAGTTTTACCTATATTTCTATACAATATATAAATGGAATTGTACAAAATAAGTTGAGGAGTCTGGTTTCTTTTGCTCAGCACTGTATTCAAGATTCATCCATCTTGTATATAGCTATATCCCATTTTATGAATAATATAATTTTCCATTTTATTGGAACTTAGATTTTCTGTTTGGGCTGTTATAAACAACACTGCTCTGAACACTCTTGTGTCTGTCTCTTAGTGTGCCTAAATACTCGTTTGTCAGAGAGCATATTCCAAGAGAATTCCTTAACTGTAAGGTGTGTCTTCCATACAAATAATACCATATTGTTTTCCAAAGCAGTTGTACAAATATACATTCCCATTAGAAGCATATGGAGCCCCACTACTATTTTCTTACCTTAAAAGAGAAGTTAAGCAAAATATATTCTATGCCTTCTTTTTCTTTTAAGATCTGAAGATCACTGTGCAAAGGACTATCAGGATCAACCCTAAGAATAACAAAACAAAAGCCAGTTGAAGCAGAGAAGAATTTTTCTCACTGAACTCAAAAATGAAGGAGTCAAAAAGATAAAACAGAGACCCCAGGCTAAGTTCCAGACAGAGAAGTTCTAAAGCTGCTCCTGGGAAAAGTAACTCACTATAGCCTGTAGCTCCTCAGGAATATAAGCCCAAAAGGAAACTACAGTAGTCAGATCTATTCTAATATAGGGATTCAAAATCAGCAGTCTGAAAATTAAAAAAAAAAAAAATCAGTAGTCTACAGAAAAATTCATGTGGTCATAATTTCCTCAAAAAAAAGGGTGGGCCTGAAAAAAAATTCACTTTCCTAAAGTTATATTATTAGCCAAGAAGCTCAAAGAAAAAAACTGCCACCAAAACAACCACGACAGGTCAAATCACTAACTACAAACATCTAGATTTGTCTGCAGCTGTGCTACATACACAGATCCTGCCCAAATCCCTTATTTCAGATAAACTGGTTATTAGTCAGCTTCATCAGGTTATTAAACACATTTTTGTTTCTAAGTTGCTAATGTCTCACAAACTCCAAGAAACTTCTTACCCCACCAGCAGTCCTTCTTTTTCTCCTTCTTTCTCACTTTATAAAGCCTTAGAAGCAACTCATTTTCACAACCAGAGAACTATTTCCATAAAAAGAAGTTTTAAAGTTCTAAGTAAAAGCCATAGTATAAAAGATAACAAATAGGAAGTAAAAACCCACTTCATCATAAAACTCAAACGTTGCAAGAGTAGGTCAGCATCAGAGCCACTTACTTCTGCAGCTTCACTTGCCACTCGTACAGGCTGTCGTTTATGAGTTCCACTGAATAGATCCCTGGGAAGGCGAAGCATGTTAGTTACTCTCCACCTTGTCATACAACCATCATGCACAAACAATCAACAGAAACTAGAAATTTTGCTATTAAATGGAACGTCTAAGCTGTACTGCAAATAAAGTGTCTTACACCCTTAACAGATAATTAAAACCATCAGTTAACAGGATTCTTCAATGAATTCAGACACTGCTTACAATTAACTTCGTTTTTTGTTTTTT
>NW_004955450.1:1118790-1125454 GCF_000276665.1 Chinchilla lanigera | reverse complement strand
TTTTTTTTGGTCTTTTTGAGACAGAGTCTCCCTATGCAATTCAGGTTGGCCTTGAGCTCACTTTGTAGCCTACGCTGGTCTTGAACTCACAATGATGCTCTTGCCTCAGCTTCTCAAGTGCTGGGATTACAGGCGTACACCACCATGCCTGGCTATTTAACTTTGAAAAGTACAATTATGTTAAATCATATATACAAAAGAATTTTCTTCTGTGTACATAGAAACATTTATACAAAACTGAATCCTTCTTACACACATTTTTATTTTTAATCTTCAAGTTCCTGGGACATCTCAGTCAATATACACTAAGTCTGTTGTCAATCTCTATTTTATGCACATACCATAATGTAATCAAATCTATCTAATATCTGGTTATTAAATTCTTGCCAATGTATACAACACTGAAACAAACAGGCAATTACTTAACATTCAGATATAAAACTAGTATTCAAATATTTAACTATTTAGGTTTCTACAGACAATCTTTTAGGTTTCTACAGATAAATGTTTAGGCCTCTTATAAGATAAACTATTAGGATAACCAAACTTCTAATAATTCAGAAAGAAATCTGGCTTATTTTATACTCTACAAAGCAAAATTTGGTCTTCTTTTTTAAGCAATTTTAATAATTTTTAGATCATTCTGAGAACTCCTGCGTGGATCAGAACACTATCTTCTCAAACAAATAAAGCCTTGGTTCTTTTCTCTTATGTAGCACTGTAACCATGTAAGAGAAGCTCACCTCTAACTAGAGAGGCTCCACAGTATTTTAAGACTTAGTAAATAAGAAAGAATACTCTTAAATCTAACTAGTATAAAATAGCAAAAACAATTTTTAATTAAGAAATTTTAAATCCACATAGCTTAAAAGGAACACCACAATTACCCGTACAACAAGAGTTCATTATGTTGTGGGAACAAAAGGCAAAATAAAATCATCTCAGCAATGGTTCTTTCTTTGTACAATGAAATATATCAACCCTACTTACTTTACAAAGCAGTATTACTCACGTTTTTGCCAGAAGATAAAAATTATATGAATTAAATATCAGGAAGGCAAAAAAATTGTGATGGATCTATAAAAACACTTATTTTTTTAAAAATCCAAACTCATTCTCTTTTACCTCCTATATCTTCTGGAAATTGATTAAATTTGAGTTTCAACATTCTTAAAATAAAGTTAATAAACATTTACATTGCTGTCCAGTTATAAGAAAAGACATTATTTGAAAACAGCAAAGAGCAACAGAACGCAGACAGCAGGGACCCAGTGGTCCTTACCTGTTTTGTAACTCTGTGATCTGTATATGTCCCTGAGCTCTTTCATAAGTCTATCTGAAGCTTGCACAGACCCAGACACTGCACCCTGAAACAGAAAACCTGCTGTTTACAGGGTCTCCTAAGTCATTCAAGATTCAAATTCTTTGAATCAGATATAAAAGTTTATAAAAAGATTGTAAAATGGATCATCACTCAGCATTTTTAGAAGTTGAAGAAGTTTAAATGAAGGATTATGAAGTTTCAAAAGAATATAAAAGTTGGGCAAGTCTGGTTCATGCACTGTTTATCACGGAGGGGGTAGGGTATCTAGCTAACATATCCAGACTGTCATGGACTCTGTGATATTATATAATTCAGTATGAGTCTATTCCACACTCTAATTTTTGAAAGTACTAGAAAACCCTTATCATAGCACATTATGAACTAAAATAGTTCCATTAATAAGACTGAGCAAGAATGTTAGACTGAAGGTCTAGTTTACATACTAAGAAATTGAAAAACATGTTGCCTTAAAGCAACTGGTTTCCTTTCTTGTCAGTTATGTCTCATCCTAAGAGTGAATATGAATGGAACTATTTTTGATCCAGTAAAATTAAAGATTTTAAGAGCTGCATTACACTTTAAGGGGAAAAAATAGCCTACAAAGATATTTCCTAGCTATATGACATTGAACTAGTTTAAGCCCTAATTTTCTCATCTACTATATATGTAGAATATCTACTTTATACAGTGGCTTTGAAGATTAAATGAGAATGTCTAGAAAATACATATAATACATTAAGCATTATGTTTATCATATGGAAGTATCTGATTATTTGTAGCTGTTCTGACTGTAACTCATACAAACTGGACCTGATCAAAAAATAGCAAATATAGTACAATATCATTGGTTCAGGTATAAAAAACTTATTTTAATCTTTATTAAAATATTAAGTTGGCTACATTTCTTTGCTATATTAAAAATGCTGCCAATTAAATTAATATACTAAGATTGATGCAGAAAAAATGTTTTTATAGTTCTTGGCATTTACTCTCCAAACAATACCTTCTGTGGGTTTGTCTAAGACAAAGCAAATGGCCTTGGATTTGAGAGCTGACAAGTGGCTCCAAGAGAAGGCAGAAGTGTAAGTGAGGAAACAGCCAGACTGGCATTAGAGGTCTCCCTCCTCTGGGTATTATTTATACATATGTACATAGTATACCTACACACGTTTCTATACATACATACATATACACACACATTCTCATTTATCATTGTAGTCGTCCAAAAGGTATGCAGTGTCTGTTCACATTTTAGAATTGAGAAAACAGAAGCCCCACAGTGTCTGTCACCAAACTGTTTTATGGTGCTTCACATGACAGAGCTGTGAAGCCAAAAGAGAAAAGTGACTTTGGGTTTGGTCAGGGCACATAGACCCAAGGTCAACTTCACAGAAGAAAAAATCTGAACAGACTTTGTAGGAGGGATTGGCTCTGAATATATGGATCGCACCAGGCAAGGTAAATGAAAAATACAGCAATAACTGGCAGAGGTGGGAAGGGGGCAGTCGAGGGGAGAAGCAGGAGGGTCCCAGGACGTGAAGAGCAGATGGACAGGGTGGAAAGTAGATGTCAACAGAGGAGAAGTACCTGGGGCAACATCACATATGACTGAATACTGAGGCAGGGTGCAAGAGGGAAAGCTGGAATGGGTACCTGAGTGAACTGCCTAGTGTTACTTAATAGCTACTCAACCATGGAAGTCCAGGTTCTAGGTATTTACACATACTCACATTTAAATGATCTTGCCTTTGAGTCTTCCTAATTTTCTCTAATATTGCCAAATTCTCTTTTTCAATTCCTTCATCCTCTAACTTTCTCCCACTAATAGGCTCTTCTTCCTTCATCTCATAGTGATCCAAATCTATATCCTACAAAAGGGAAAACATTAACTTATTCAAGTTATTTTTCTTCAGTAGTTTTTCATGCTGAAAGTTAAATTATTCTCAACTCAGATACAAAGGGAACAAGAAAGAGAGGATGGTGAATTCATTCTATGGGGAGGGGCAAAACTCTCCATATTCAATTCAAAAGATTCCCTCCTTCAATAGTCTATGTTTTCTTTGAAAGCTAGACACAGAACAAAGCAGATTTAATAGCTTTACAAAGTCGTAACTATTATCAGACATGCCATCTGTTAAGTCTCTCTTTAAAAGGAACTGCTCAAACAACTTAGCAGCAGGTATCAAGGACCTAAACTGTTTATATTTTGTTCAGAAATGTGACTTCTAGTAAATCTAAACACAAATATATGCATAACAATGCCTATTTCATTCTGATAACCACAAAAGCAAATACAAAATCTGCATGTACACAAACAGCAAAATATTTAATTCAACAGACCACTAAGAGGTCATTAAAATATCAACATAGTAAAACTATTTTCTTCTCTAACAATTAAAAACTTTGAAATAAAAAACAGAAAATGAAATATATAGAATCTTGATTATGACAAAATAATTACATTGAAGAAGACCAGCCAAGCGTGGTGGCACATGCCTGTAATTCGAGAACTCAAGAGGCTGAGGCAGGAGCAGTACAGTGAGTTCAAGGCCAGTCTGGGCTATTTATCAATTCAAAGACAGGCTGAAATGCCTAGCAATACCCTGTTGCACTTTAAAAAAAAAAAACAAAAAACAAAAAACCTTATTCTAGCTGTCCTCTTTGGAGACATATGTTTAGTACTTCTCCAAGTTTTCTGCAGTAAATACAGATTACTTTTATAACTAGGAAAAGGTTAGAAAAGTAACTTGAATAACACTCCTAGACCAATACCTTTAGCTAACATCATATATAAATCTATGCAGAATTCTTCTTAACTTTTTCTTTTTCTTTTTTGGTGCTGGGAATTGAACTCAGGACCTTGCGCTTGCCAGGCAGGCACTGTGCCACTGAGCTATATTCCCAGCCCCTTAACTTTTTCAAGTATCTTCTCTCTACTTCAACTGCCAAAATCTCTAAAGGAGTACTTTATTATCTCCATTTTTAAAAACAGATTAATTTACTGTGATCTTTAAACCAGGCTAAGGACCTACTTTTTCCCTGACTCAGAAGTCTCTTTTTTTTTTTTTTTTTTTTGTCTTTTTGAGACAGAGTCTCGAAATGCAGTTCAGGCTGGCCTTGAGCTCAATTTGTACCCCGGGCAATGATCGAACTCACAATGATCCTCCTGCCTGAACCTCCCAAGTGCTGGTACTACAGGCGTGCGCCACCACACCCCGCTAGCAGTCTCTTTCTTAAGATGCCATTTCCTGAGCTCCCTCACATTGCTCTCTGCTGCCAAGCACCTTTCAACCCTGGCCTTCCTGTCCACCTGTCCTTTCAGAGTCCTCTAGAATGCCCTACACCTTCACCCTCCCTCATGTGTCCATCCACAAAACTCTACTTGAAGCCTAATCCACACATTACTAAATAGTAGATCATTACCTTTCTAAAACAATATTCTTAGCACACCATTCTGCCTTCCTTGCAATACTGTCTCTAATTCCAGACTTTTAACCGTTCGACCTTTCTAGCCAATCTTGCTTCCCATTGCTCCACCACCTCACCGTTCCTCTCCTACAAGGGCAGTACCCCGTGGACCATCACACACCTCGCCCAAGGCTGTTTAGGGGCTTCTCCACATTATTTCTATAACCTGGACCATCTTCTTTTTACCCACTCAAATCAGCCACCTCTACAGTCCCATATTCAACCATTCTAGAGCTCCCTAAATGCTGCTGTCCCTTGTTTGTTGTGCGAAAATAAAGGTACATGAACTTTGCTTTACTATGTAGTGGACCCATGGAAAAGGGTTAATATTTTTACAGGAATACAAACTGTCTACCCTGAAAGTCATTCTAAGTGGACAACTGTAAGAATTATTTTACTCCTAGACTCACAAAATAAGCCTACTACTGTTTCTTTAGCAGAGGCATTCTCAAAGTGTGTATTAGATAAAAATATTTCAAATAAATAAGGTAAAACCCTCAATTAGTAAGATCCAAAACAGGAAAAAAGTTTTATATTTTAGACCTTTTGCCAGGCACAGTTACACATGCCTGTAATCCCAGCATTTCAGAGGCTGAAGCAGGAGTATTGCTGCAAGTTCAAAGCCAGCCTGGCTAAACAGTGAGTTCAATGACAGCCTGAACCAAATAGTGAGACCATGTCTCAAAAGAAAATAAAAAAATTAAGACCTTTAATCTGGCAGCGCAGAAACAGATCTCCCTTCTGTAATTTTCATTAAAATGCAAAACTTCAGGGCCTAGAAACCTCTGAAACTGAATCAAAATGACTGACAGCTAACTCCACACCTGTGGAATCTGCTCTACTAAGCTTGCTGTGGTCTAGATGCGCCGCTCCAAACTTAGCTGTCATCACCGGATGGTACTGAAAGGAGTCTTGAAAAGGCCTCTGGGCCGAGGGCACCTTCTGAGTAGCGGAAGGAAGGCACTTGTGAGAGGCTACCTTGCTTTGCTGCCCAATTGAAAGCCTTCAAAAGACACCAATGAAAGCCTTGATCTTGGATTTCCCAGCCTTCAAAATTAGGAGGGAAAATTTTTTTTTTCAGTACTGGGAATTGAACCCATGAGCTGAGGCATGCTGGCTAAGTACTATGCTACTGAATTACTTCAACAGCCCTTTCTTGAGAACTTTTCACTATGAGAGGAGTTTTGCTAAGTTACCTAGGATGGCCACAGAGCTACAATCCTTCTGCCTCAGCCTCCCAGCGAGCTGGTATTACAGGCATGAGCCACTATGCCTGGCTTAATTTTCTGTTCTTTATAAATTATCTAGTCTCAGATATCCTAATTAGAGTACACAAAGCAGAATAAATTACTTAGATGGGTATTTTTTCTTTTTTTTGGTCTTTTTTGAGACAGGGTCTTGCTATGCCATGCAGGCTGGCCTTGAGCTCACTTTGTAGCTCAAGCTGGTCTCGAACTTGCAATTATCCTCCTGCCTCAGCCTCCAGAGTGCTGGGACTGATTACAGGTGTGCACCATCACACCCGGCTTAGATGGTTTTTTTAAAGAGAAACAAATACAGAACTTTTAAAACTTAGCTGTTCTTCCCCAAAATAATCAAATATGAGTTAAATACTAATTACAATTAAATGCAAATATAACTTTAGTGCCAACTGTTAAAAAGCTCTTATTTTCTGGGAGATCAAATTCAAGGAGTTCAGATACAATTATTTGTTAAAAAGCCCATCAATAATTAGAAGGTAGTGGTGGCAGGTGTGGTGGCAAACACCTGTAATCCCAGTACTCAGGAGGCTGAGGCAGGAGGATCGTTGCAAGTTCAAGACTAGCCTGGGCTACAAAGTGAGCTCAAGGCCAGCCTGAACTGCATAGCAAG
>NW_004955450.1:1117611-1118690 GCF_000276665.1 Chinchilla lanigera | reverse complement strand
CCTGAACTGCATAGCAAGACCCTGTCTCAAAAAGACAAAAAAAAAAAAAAAAATTAAAAAATAATTAAAAGGTAAAGCCAGTATTTAGAAATTATAGTTCATTCCAAATACCATGTGTTTTTCATTATTCCACATTAACACTAATTTTAAAAGGTAAGTGAATTACAAGGTTCAAAAGCACAGGTATCTATAAAATGTTATTTTTACATATACCTACTTCAGCCATCTCTTCCTCTTCCTCCTCTTCTGAAGTTATTTCTTCTGTTGTCCCATTCTGAAACGGAGAACAACTTGCCAAGGCTCCACAGAACAAATGTGCACACACTGAGTAGAGAGGAGCAGCGCCACAACTTGGGAGACAAACTATCACTGCCCTTCCGCTAACAGACAGCTTATTAAAAATAAAACATTCGTTTTCAAATCCAGATTTCACTTGACAAAATAACACTTTATCAGCTTTTAAAAAAAATTTTAACAATTCAACTTACAGATGACTTAGGAATAAATAAAAGTAACCACTCAAACGCAAACCAAAACGGGAAAAAAATGTTTTAAACACGTTTGTTTATAATAAATATTCCAAGCTATTGATTCCTTAAATATCTACCTTTTTAACTTGAAAAGCTTGAATCTTTATATAAATTCAACTGTCCTTCATGTGAAAAGGTCAGGCATATTATAAAGGAACAGGCACTTCACGGAAAAGAAAAATTATAAAATAATCACACTTAAGAGCCAATATTCTTTTTTAAGCCATGTTATTTACTACAGAACACCTCTTTGTAACACATAACTTACTGCTCACTCACAAATTAATCTGATGGGGTTTTAGGAAGCACCTTCATAGCCGGCTTTTGCAGATTTCAAAAGGCCTTGTTTGCTAGGTCCTAGCATGGTTCTCCAGTCACGGTGTAGAAACCCACTTTTAACCATAAAAGTGGGCTGAGGTAGGACCCAGACTATCTAAGAGAAGATAGGACCCAGAGATCACATCAGACAAAGACCTCAGCAGTACCTAACCATCTGTTGTTAGAACCTCCGGAGTGTGTAATTCTTTTTTTTTTTTTTTTTTTTTTTTT
>NW_004955450.1:1102403-1117040 GCF_000276665.1 Chinchilla lanigera | reverse complement strand
GCCTGCCTGGCAAGCGCAAGGTCGTGAGTTCGGTTCCTGGTACCGGAGAAAAACCAAAAAAAAAAAAAAGGCCAAAAAAAAAAAACCTATATTCTCTGACCATACTGACAAATAGCCCAAAAGTCACTGAAGAATGTTTTTGTACAGGTTCTCATAGCTGGGCAAAGTGGTATATACCTGTAATCCCAACACTCTAGGGCTGAAGCAGAAGGATACAGCAAGCTCCAGGCCAGCTGGGGCTACATAGTGAGTTCAAGGCCAGCCTGAACTACGAAGTGAGACCCTGTCTCAAAAAGCACAACAAAAAATCTTTTCTCTAGACAACTTTTTTGGGTTAAAAAAATGGACCTCTATGTCTTAGCAAATCACCTCCAAAGGATGTGCCCCAGAGACAAGCCTGTAAAAGAGGTATCAAGAGATACAGCAAGAAGAATCATAATAGCATTCTTCTTAATACATAAACACTGGGGGCGCTTGGGATTTAGCTCAGCGGCACAGTGCTTGCCTGGCAAGTGCAAGGTTGTGAGTTTAATTCCCGGTACTGGGGGAAAAAAAAAAAAAAAAAAGGAGAGCTGCCTAGGTGGTCCTCCACACTTATAAACACTGGAAACAACCCAAACATCTTACAAATAGTTGAATGGATAAATGTTACCTTATATATTCACAGATTGGGTGTGGCAGGGTACTTGCCTAGAGTGTTGTCAGGCCCTGGGTTTGATCCCAGCACCAATGAAGGAAAAAATTATGGTATATCCCATGGATAGAATAAACAGAGAGCAATGAAAAAAGAAAAAAGGTATGAATGAATTTCAGATACACTGTTGAGCAAAATAAAGCCACAAACCTATAACATGACAAATGAAGCTCAAAACAGGGAACATTAAACTCTAATTGGATGAAAATGCAAAACGCATACAAGACTGCTAAAACTAGAAAAAATTAAGGAAACGACTGCTATGTGGGAAAAGGTCACCTAATGATCTTGGGGGAACGTGCGGAGGTTTCTGCTGTGTTAGCAACATCCTGTTTCTTCTCTTGGGTGGTGGGAGGTAGTGGTTCCCAGGAAGTCACTGTAACCATGTGTTATGCTAAGCTCACAGATATACTTTCCACATGTTACATTTCACAATAAAGTTCTAACAAGAGTGGGGATTTAGCTCAGCGGCACAGCACCTGCCTGGCAAGCACGAGGTCATGAGTTCGATTCCTGATACCAGGGGAAAAAAAAAAAGAGAGAGAGTAAGGCAAAGATGGAAAAAACCACTTAGGAAATACAAACTGTTCAGAAAATATAAAATTTTCAACTTGCAATGAAGTCAAACAGTACTCAAAAGAAATACAGACCTTTACATATGTTTATTTAAAAACCAATTGATGTCATATTGATCTACTAAAGCAGAAAAAGCAAAAGGGGAGAAATAACGAAGATAAAAGCAAAAAATGAGAAAAGAAAACATGCTACATTTAAAAAATAAAACTAAGATTCTTTCAACAGACTTTCAACAGAATTGATTCTTTCAACAGACCACTACATTAAAACAAATAAGCCTCTAACAAATAATCAAGATAAAGAAACAACTGTAGATTTGGTTCAGGCTCGGGTAGCTTTGGATAGCTACTTAATTAATTCAGTCCTCATGGCTCCCCTAAAACTGAAGTACTACTACCATTATCTCCCCTCTTTTTCAATGGGAGATGATGCACAGAATGATGACATGATCAGCCCAAGGGTAAAAGGTAATACATAGCAGAATTGAGATTCAAACCCACTGCAGTGGCTCCAAAACCTAAAGTCTGGTCTGCATTACAGTATCTCAGAAGCCAGAACTAAGGAAATGTACCATCCCTTCATGCTCCCGCAGGCTTTCACTTGAGGATATACTCAAGCAAAAGAAGGCTAAGCCAAGAGAGACAACAAGAAAGCCAGAACAGAGGGGGTCTGCTCAAGCAGACCAGATGAGAAAAACCCCAAGGTGACAGCTGCACCAGAAGGCTCCAGAGACAAGGATCACAGAAAGGGACTAAAGATAACTTTTTTACACTAAGAATTATTAGTATAAAGATGACTCTGGAAAACAAAAGGCTATATAAGAAAGGAAATATCATAACAGAAAACCTGGCTCTACCCTGCAAGTGATAAACCAATGATTATTCATATAACTAAAGATAAGGTTTTAGGAAAGGTAAGCAGTAAGTTATAAGAGCTAAATCTAATCATACATACATGTGCAAGCACTGCATTGTTTCACTAGTGTAAAACCTGAAAGAGTTAATTTAAACTAGGAGGAGGTATGATAGACATTGTGAAATGATAGGAAAACACTCAAGGGTAAAGGGCAACTGGGATGTGGGAAAAGAGAAGGGAAAGAAGGAGAAATTTTGTATGTATGTATATACAGGATAGTTAACATAGTTGTTCTACTGTCTTCTATTTCTTTGCTGAAAGAAACTGTCAATGAGTCCTTGATTGATCAATATTGCACGTCTCTATCTGTTTTCATGAGAAACCACTTTGAAGATAACAATATGTAATATAACAAGCACTGTTAATTTCCTACCACTTTGTTTGTAACTCTGTATTGTCTGTACTGTTCTTCTGCTATTTTGTAAAAGGTTGTCTGTCAAAAAAAAAATTTAAAAAAAATAAAAATATAAAAAAAAAGAGCTAAATCCTCACAAGAGTAAAAGCTAAGTAGATAAA
Organism: Chinchilla lanigera; assembly: GCF_000276665.1. NCBI lineage: Eukaryota > Metazoa > Chordata > Mammalia > Rodentia > Chinchillidae > Chinchilla > Chinchilla lanigera. The sequence goes on along the minus strand of NW_004955450.1, from coordinate 1,114,339 downwards.
CCTAGAAATTCACATTGCCTGCTGGAATTGATAGCATTTAGGTCAGGCCTTAAGGATTTAGCAATCAGGCAACGGTAACTGAATAACCAAAGTCAAGCAATCCAAGAAGCAGTGACTATTTACAGAAACCAGAAATATTAACAAAAACAAAACAGTGGGGCGGAAGAGCAGCTGTTTGCCTATTATAGTAAATATCAGCAGCTCCCAAGAATGAAAGGTTACTTTTAGTATCTAAAATACAAAGAAATTCAATAAAAACAAAAAAAATAAACTTCTAAATAAGTTGCATAATAATAAAAAGAACAAGCATCCTAGTTTTACTTTTGACTGAGACAATTTATTTCAACTCTTGAACACTGAGAATTGTTACTTTACCTGACCCGTGGGTAGTGGCTGATCTAGCATCTCAACATCCAGGTGCTTAGGAAGGTTATATAATCTGCAGAGTTCACATATCAACCACTTCAATTGCTGACGAAGCTACAAAACACATTTCAGTAAATAAACATTACTTAAAGAGCCCTTAGAAAACATGAATAATGCTACTACAATTACTGCAATCAATCCAGACAGAAATGAAAAAGTTTGTTACTGCTCAACTTCAGCCTAGGAATAGTATCACACTCAAATATTTTTAAGGGCTGCTAGTATAAGAAAGTTATTATGGGGGAGAAAGTAGCTATGTCTTAAGTATAATCCCTTATGCAGCAGAATGATATCAACAAAAAGGCACAGGAAAGAATTCCGGACACTGTCCAATTTCTAGTTAATTTCTTTTTCTAGAACCTTGCAACTTCAGATAAGAGAACACTCATGCATTTAATAAGCTATAAAAAATAAGAAGTGCTATTGTATATAGATTATAAAATTACATGTCACTGTCAGATTCATTTAAAAGTGTAGAGGGAAATGTGATCTAGTAGATAGAGTCTTGGAAAACACATGACCTTGGCTATGGTACCTAACTTCCTGAGCTTGAGTCCTCCCCATCTGTAAAACAAATTAAAACCTTCTCAGAATGGTAAAGACTAAATGAAGCTTTCTGTGAAAACACTTGGCACTTAATTTAATGCAAAGGCAGGAATGGGGGATTTCACTAGGAAAACTGCTAAGACTAGCTCCTTAAATTTCCATTTTTAAAGCCAGATTATTTTGTAAGTACCTCTGTTGTAAGCAAAGTAAATCACAGATATAAGCATGTTTTTTGTTGTTTAAAATGTTTTTAATACATAAATTTAGCAATTACAGTTAAGAATGGGCAACACTTAACACTCAACTGGGAGCTAACAATGCAATTTCACTTGTTTAGAAATAGTTTTCTCAGTGTGTCTGACCAGAAAAAGGGTAGAAGAGGAGGAAGCAGGTTTATGAGGGACTAAAAAAGCAAATCCAATATTAGAATGTGTTAAACCAAGCAAAGAACAAGCTTTCCAAAGTGAATAGTAAATTAGAATCAAACAAAATCCTCCCACTTAAAAGGGAACCCACACTGTGCGGGTTATCTCTCTCATAAGCTGTTTCATGGTAAATACAAAAGGAAGGTGAGGTGAGGGATCAGGACGTGGCCCTGGACACTCAGAACCTGGCACAGGAGGAGCTGCAGGAGCACTGAGGAAGAGGCAACATGTATAGGTGTCAGACCATGCAACAAGGAAACAGGGCAATACATCTGCCAAGAATTTCATTTTATGCACTTCTCCCCCACAAAAAGTGTTTGAAGGATAGAAAAAGAAACTAATATCCTAGTGAAGATTTAATAAATATTCAGAAGATGGATGGACAGGTTTTCAAAACTTACTAGACTATTCTGGGGGGCTGGGTAACAGAAGTATAAAGAACTCTAAGATAGTTCCTAGGTTCAGGCATGAGTAACCAGTTTCATTATTTCACTTTGTCCACCAACAATCATGAAGCAAATGATGGGGCAGTGGAGTGCTCAGAGATAGCAGTGTAACCTGACACGTGATCATTTTAAACACCATGGCACATCTGAGTGAGATTCTCTGGACATATATGATACACAGATACATGTAGGAAAACAGAGCTTCATTCCAGCTAGAGATGCAGATTTAGGAATTCCTGGACTATAGGTCATGAACTAAGTAATGAGAGTAGGAGAGAATGGAAAAAGAAGAGGTGCACCAGGAAAGAACTCAGGAGGCCAAGGCAAGGTAATAGGAGATAAAAGCAAGAGACAATTGTCTCACAGAAGTCCTCCGCAAAGTACCAGTTCCCAGAGGACACAGACATGCCTTGTTTTTTGTACCCATCAGACAACCTCCCAAAGAAACCAACTAAGCTTTTTAAGAAATAATTTTCTATGTTCTATTAACAGCTTCCTGTATTAACATAGGAGAACAGATTTTTCACAACACTGTATATAAAAAGGGCTGATTGCTCATGATGTTCTGTGCCTTTCTTTCTCATGTATCTTGGAACTTCCTACGTTGCTCTTACAGACTGGCTGCATTCTTCTTAACTACAACAGACTATTCTATCATACAACTATACGTCCTAATTTATATTTAACCAGCTCTTTATTGGTGAATACTAAACCATAAATATTGAATGGAGGAATATTTCACCAAGGAAAAAACCACCAGTTCAAAATACTGCAGAGAGGTCAATTTTGGGACTAAAAAAGGAATCATTTGGTTGGAAAACCACGAGATAAATTTTTGTGCAACAATAAAGACAGAATCTAGATAATCAGTTAAGGAATTAAAAGTAAAAAAAAGAACTCAAAAAACATACAGCTTAGTGCCTCTAGAAAGTAGGCTATGAAAAACTGGCAGAAGGTATAAAAAAGAATGGAAAGTGAGCTGTTTTTTCACCATGCAAAAATATTTACTATTTCCATAAAATTTTTATAACCTATTTAACTGAGTATTTTTTTGATGTAACATTCTAGACACTGAAAAATAACTCCACTTATTTCTGCTATTATAAAGTGGAATCATTGGGTCTTCAAAAGCTTTTAAAACAGGCAGCAGTAACAGGCTATGCCTGTCATTCTCTCCTACCATTCTCTGCTGGACATGTGAACGTGTCTCTGTCTAGCTTTTAATTTTTACCTCTTACCTTTATGACTCTCCGTACTAGCCTTAACTCCTAAAATGTTTTCAAACTGATGTTCTGTTCTTCTGTTCTTAATTTTAAGAACAAATGTGTTTAAACCATCTACAATTCATTTTGATAAAAATCTTAAGTTAAACACTCTTCCCCCAGGTGGTCAATTCTCCCCACACTATAATCTATCCTATCCTTTTTGAGTTAAAATACCAATTTTTGCTTTTCTTTTTTTTGTAGTTTTGAGACAGGGTCTTGCCGCACAGTTCAGGCTGGCCTTGAGCTCACTTTGTAACCCAGGCTGGCCTTGAACTAGTGACGATCCTCCTGCCTCGGCCTCCCAAGTGCTGGGATTACAGATATGCACCACCACGCGCAGCCTTTTGCTTATTTTTAATTCTCATCCTGGGCTACAAAGTGAGCGCAAGGCCAGTGTGAACTGAATGGCGAGAACTTGTCTCAAAAAGACAAAAAAAGAACCATGTCAAAAGTAGTCATACTAGGTAAAGAAAACTGAGATTTTAATTGCCTTTTTTTTTCTGGCTTGCCTATATTCCTCACAATGTACACTCAGGAGTTCATATTCAAAATAAAGGTTTTTGCACTTTTATAAAATGGAAAGATTATGCTTCTTTACACAGTAATCCCCACTTCTCTCCAGTTCAAAAAATGTTAAAGGGAAAATTTCAGAAGGAAAAATACGTAAGTTTTAAATAACTTTTAGTATATTGTAATCCTTGTTTTACTTTATTATTGTTATCAATATTTTACTGTACTAATGTGTAAATTAAACTAACATACATATGTTAAGTTAAGGAAAAACAGCCCACAGAGGGTTCAGTACTATCCATCGATTCAGGTACCACTGACAGTTCTGGATGTATCATCCATAGGTAAGGAGAAACTACCATATATAAAAAAGCAAAACAAACTTTCCATTTGAATACCTTTGGCTTTCACAAATAGATACACAGCCCCTTGTTAGAAAAAGCAACTTCCTAACTTGTACTGGTGTCATTCTATCATTATTCTCCTTCATATCTATTTTTCCTTTTTTCTACTTCCCATCTTGGCTAGCGGTCACTACCAAAAATGCTTGCTTGGCTTAATGGTTACAATGTAGGGAAGACAGGCTCCTACTTTTCCTAATCTAAAGCAAGGCTACTTCTGTGAGAAATAACAAAAGAGAAACTAGGTAATAAATAGAACTTAAAGAACTTACAAAAACAAAAACCAACTCTGATCTTTAATCTCTCCTAAGAGTAGTCATGCTTTTATATCACACTACCTCTTAACATGTAAAAAGGAAAAAAGAAAGTAGCTTGGCTTATTTTCTTACTGAATCATTGTTCTTAGTATCTTCTAGACGTTCCAGAATCGATGTCAGGTTTGGGTCATCAGAGTCTACAAACCATATGGGTGAAGACAATGGATAAGATTCCTGTTACAGAGAGACAGCAATGTTAAACACATTTACATACAGCCTAATCTGAAACCACGCCCCTGAGTGGCAAGGTGATCGTGGACTCAAGTACAATGATCAGGAGGAAGAAAAATAACACATTAAAATCCATTTGGGGAGAACCAAATCTCATTTTATGGAATTTAAAAAATAAAGTTGCTAAGTTTTATAGTTTAATCTTGTCAGCCCCATGTCATGTAACTTTATTTAAGTCTAAAATCAAACAGAAGCACTTTATTGAGCAAAGAGTATTACTGAAAACTACAATACACTGTGAAAGTCTTGTTTTATTTTTTAAAGAAAGAAAAATGGTATTCAAATACCAAGAAAGATAGGCTTCCTTCCTTCACAAAGAAAGGTCTGTCAAGGCCTCAAGTCTTCGGCTTTCACCTTTTTCAAAAGTTTTAAAATCTAGAATCATAATCTCTCCAAAAGCAAAAACAAGTTTTAAAAAAAACCAACTTAAAGTATAGTCTATAGGTTCAAACTGTACTACTTTTGACTTTTAACATAATAAAGTTACATTTCTAATATCTGGAGACCTAATTCTAAAATGTTAAAAATAAAACCAAGGAATACATGTCTCTAAATCCTTATCAATGTTAAGAATGGTTTTTCTAGATCTGTTCACAGTATGCCTGCCTTCTGAGTAGCACATAGAGAAGTTACTCTGAGATTTCCCCTACTACCTATCAACCAGATCTAAAATTTACCCCAAAACTTTCCATTTCTTTTTGGACAGTATCATAGAATGTAATTCCTAAAAAAAGCATTGGTTAAATGTAACACAATGAGTGCAGAAGGTGTTAGAAGGCAGAACACAGAACAGTAACATACGGCCGGCGTGGTCTATCTGCAGTTTTTTGCTGCCCCAGGAGCACTGTTTGGGATAGCCGTTCCAGGTACAGCCACCATCTGTTCACCCATGTCGTGACGCTCTTAAATACTCCCTTGTAGAATTCTCTTCCCTGGATTTAGTGACTCACCTCTAACAATCAGAATACGAAAGTAATGAGAGGTCACCTCTCAAAGTAGGGTAGCGATAGACAACATCTGTGTTGTTCAACTTCTCCTGCTTTCTTAATCAATCCCTCTGCCAGAAACGAGCGGCCACAAGGGAGAAGCCCCCAGGGCAAGGACTGAAAAGGGCCTCTCACCAGAAACAAGCTAAACTGTGGCATCAAGTTAGTCCAACACCCTACACGGTGTAGTAAGGTGATGAATCCTGCCATCAAGTATGTGAGAAGAGTCTCTGTGTGTCCACCCTGAGACAATTGCAGTCTCTTCCAACACCTTCCCTGACCCAGGTGGTGCTGTACCAGTGAACACAAGGTAACTGTGCACACTCTTGACCCCACTGTCTGATGACATCTGTCATCTTAGGCTGCTTGGTCTATTACACAAACCAAGTACTACCAAGAAACGCTTTTACTATTTTTTTAAAATACCAGTGTGTTGATTTTTTTTAAAAAGTCAGCGAAGTAAGCATCACACGCTTTCACTCAACTAATAGACATTCACTACTAGACATTAGGAAATACTAGTAGATATTAGGTTCAAGTTAAGGAAAATCCTGCACAGTTTTGAGGAGCCACTACTTTAAAAACTATAATCTCAAGTGCCTTCCTGGCAAGTGCAAGGTCCTGAGTTCAATTCCCAGTACCAAAAGAAAAAAACCTACAATCTCAACTATAATACAGCTGAAGCCACAGAAAATGAATATTTTAAAACATTTTGCCAAACATTCTTTTAAGAAAAATTCAGGCCAAAAAAAAAAAGAAAAATTCAGGCCAGCCTAGGCAACTTCGTAAGACCTGCCTCAAAATAAAGGCCCTGAGAGGCCAGGCATGGTGGCACATGCCTGTCATCCCAGTACTCGGGAGGCTAAGGCAGGATTGTTGCAAATTCGAGACCAACCTGGGCTACAAAATGAGCTCAAAGCCAGCCTGAACTGCACAGCAAGACCCTGTCTCAAAAAAAGACTCCCCCCAAAAAAAATCTAAGCAATTTTTCCTACTGACAATGTTTAAATGCTTCTACCACAGCTTTTTCACCCATTATGAAAATTTTAAAGATAAATACAGAAAAGTTACCTAAGGATCTAATTACTCATCTAATTATTTATCTACTTATTGCTGCTCTTCCATTCTATTAGTTTTCTAGTGATATCAAGGCTCATAGAATGAAACTGTAATTGTCTTTATAAAGGTTATTCTACATGGAAAACTTTCAAATAGTTTATCACAACTAAATACCTACCCCAGAGTGCAAAAAAGCACAGTAAAAATACTAACGCATGGTTAAAAAATGCATACATAGTCTTTTTTTTTTTTTTGAGACAGGGTTTAAGTTCATGCTAGTCTTGAACTCACAGCATTCTTCCTGCCTCGGTCTCCCTAAGTGCTGGGATTACAGGCCTGCGGCACCACACCCAGCATGCATACATATTCTTGTGATCTAAAAAATGCTTAAATATTCAAAGACAGGCAGCAAATTGCTACTCAGAACACCACTCTAAGTAAACTGTCAATGGTGGCAAAGAAAACAATGGTGTTAAAAAGGTTTTGAGCCACCTAAGCTGCAGAGGCCCACTGGATGGTTTCCTGGGTTCTGCGGTATCACAGACACTGTGACAAAGGCCTGAACAAAAGGGTACCCTACTTTGTTATTCTCCAGTAATGCTTTGTACTAGGCAGTGACCATTTCAGTTCCCTACCCTTCAACTAGCTGACATTCTGTACTACTCTTTACTAGGTCTTAGTTTAACCAAAAACAACAGTAACAAAGCAACCCAAGTTACGAACAGAAAAACCATTCATAAATCAGAAACCTAAGTCTCTTCTCCATTTCTTTCAAAGAAGGACATAAAAGTGGGGATGGAGGAGGATAGATAATCACTACAAATTTAACCCAACAATTATGAACTAGTCAAATAAATGAAAATGATTGTTCCTCTATGCCTGAAAACACCACTCAGGAGCTTAACCTGACATTTCTGATTATTTCCAGATGCTTCTCTAAGAGTTCAATTTGTAAAGATAATCTTCCCCAGGACGGTAAACCAAAGAAAAGGTCCATAGACTCCTTAGTCCATATTTATTTATGATTTGCTCTGAACAACTATGGCTGGACTATTTTTTTTAACAGTGTAAAGGCGGTGGGGGTGGGGGTGCGGGGGGACAGCAATGCCTTACTTCCCACAACAAACTGTTTATAAAAACATTTTCAAAATAAAGTGCTGTTCAGCCACAAATGGTATCACTTTCATATTTGTAAAGTACAGGTTATTGCCAAAGAGCTGTCCATTCGCATTTATCTTTCAGTTTCATTTGTTTACGAGCTAATTTACTTCCTGAGGCAGATTATTTACTTGAAAACATTTCCCTATAAAGAGTTCCCAACTGCCAAGAAGTCCATAAAATGAAGTTTTGGGTTATGTGAACTACTTCAAAAGGACTGAAAGAAAGCCATATACAGTACTAGCTCTCAGTAAGGCCGCACAGGCTATTAAGCTGCTTTGCTGTTAGGTGTGATCCTAACAACTGGATGCCAACACTGACTGGTAATTAGGTCTGTTTACTGAAAATGGAAAACAATACTTAAGTTGGCATAACAGTCTCTCATATCACAAGTTCACAGAAAATAAGGATGAAGAAAGAGTCCTTGAGGTTGGGAAGACCACTCTTTTTCCTTCATATTCAGTATCATAAAAAATTTATAAAACCGGAAAAAATAGCTGAATTTCCTTGACCTAGAGAAAAACCTGTACCATGTTTTTTTGGTGTTGTTGCTTTTTTTTAACTTTTGCAACCTGTCTTTCATTTGTAGTCAAATTACAGATTTTCTATCACATCCTCAGTGACCTTTTACATATTTATGTTCTACTAATGATTTTCTCTACACTTCTGACAAACTTGGCAGCTAACTTTCAAGGTAGTTAAGACTTCCATTCAAACAGAACATAGCTAAAATGGTGGCAAAGTCAGTAAAACAAGTATTTACTGAGTGGAAAGTAAAAAGCGTAAAGCATAATTACAGAATAGTCTCCTTGCTACCATTAAGAAAAAAGACTAACAGCCAGGCATGGTGGTGCACGCCTGTAAACCCAGCACTGGGAAAGCTGAGGCAGGAGGATCTCAAGTTCAAAGACAGCCTGAGCTACACATTGAGACTCTGTCTCAAAAAAATAAAACAAATAAACAAGAAATAAAACAGAAGCACTCCCAACTATAACAGAATATAAAACATAACCCATGCAGAAACAATAAAACCTAAGAAGAGAAGGAGAAATATCACCATGACCCAAACATGACCTAGAAAAGCCTTAAAAGAACATTCAGGGAGCAGTCAGACAGAAAAAGGTGGATTGGGGTAGGTAAGATGTCAGGGGTCAAGAGCACAGCTGACAATGAATCCTAAACAAGGGCACAACATCTTTAGAGGATTATTCAGAAACTGGCATGCACATGTGTAAAGAAATAACTAGTGTGATACTACTCACTGAACCCTTACAAAACGAAAGAATCCTTTTTGTAAGCACAGAGATAAGACTCACATAGAATTCAATAAATAGCTGAGCTGCCTAAGAAGAAAAAAAGCAAGAGTCAAATCATTTTCTTTAATGTGCTACAACTTTTTACAGAACAAATCTCAAACCTAGTAGACATGTACTGGCATATGAAATCCAACTCCCATGTTTTTCCTTGCTTTGTCCCTTCTAAGGGAATGGCACCAACACGAATAAGCCATGTAGCCTTCTTCAAAATATTCACCCATTTTCACAGTCTTTACCTTTTAGAGACACATACTAAAATATAGAGGAAGTGATACGATATGCCTAGAAACTTGCTTCAAGATAATCCAAAGTAGGGTACAGATGAAATAAGATTGCCCTAAATTTACCAGTGTTGAGGCTCATTATCTAGTCTCTCTATACTATTCAATTGTTGTATGCTTGACATTTTTCCATAATTCAGTTAGCGCACTCATATTGAGCATACATAACTCTGATCATAATTCACTAGCAGCTCAATTTTAATAGTTCCTACTAGCAGTACTATTATACTAGTCCCTGCCATAGCATCTCTTCCCTGAGTGTCTAGTACCTTTTTTTTGCTGTGCTGCTGATCCAACCCAGTGCCTCACACACACCAGACAATCGCTCTACCCCTGAGCTACACCCCCAGTCCTCTAATTTCACTTCCTACTCCACTTCCATTGCCACTACCTAATCCAGGTCATCACTCAGTCTCATTGTTCATGCCAGGCGTGGTGGCACATGCCTGTAATCCCAGCACTCGGGAGGCCGAGGCAGGAGGATCGTTGGGAGTTTGAGACCAGCCTGGGCTACAAAGTGAGCTCAAGGACAGCCTGAACTGCATAGAGAGACCCTGTCTCAAAAAGACAAAAAAAAAAAAAAAAAGTACCTTTGTCTGTGGCAGACTATCAGCCTCCAATATGAATCTCAACAGAGCACTGCTGACATTTTAGGTAGGGTAATTAATTGACGTGGCAGACCGCCTGAACATTGTAAAACATTGGGAATCCCTGTACTCCTGGCATTAAAAGCCAGCCAGGCAACATTTCCACCCCACCTTCCACTGGGATAACCAAAACCACAATTTTCTCATGCCAACCTCTACGGGAAACCACTTCTAGTCCTGGATAGCAGGACACATTTCCCAATTTACCTGAGTAACTTAGTGACTCCCATAGCCTACAAGTTCTATCATTTAACTCAGTCCTGCCTTTTCCTGGCCATACCTCAACTTCTACCGGAATAATCACCTTCCAAGTCAACAGAGTCAATACTATTAACTACTTCATGTTCACTACTATTATCCCATATTTGGAAAATCTTTCACTAGCCTAAAGCCCGGGTTTCTCAAATCTAAGCAGAATTTGTCAGCAACCACACTCAACCTTCGGTGTCTTGTTTGGGTGGGGTTTCCTCTGCCTGAAATGCCCTACCGCCAGACTTCCAAAATTACACTAACCTTCTCCTAGTCTTCTCTATGCTACACCTGCCCTCAAGTCAAAATTAGTGGCTCGCTTTGGCTTTTCTAACATCACAGTAGTCAGCCTATTGTGTAAAACTCTCCCTCTAAACGGTGAGCTCTTGAGGCAGTCTGCCCAGTTTTGAAAGCCCAGTATCGTGTTCAATAAGTGAATTCTCTCCTTACTAAGCACTTGATTGCGCTGGGGATTTTTTTTTTTTTTTTTTTGGAAACACAGTACTCATCTTCTCGCCAGGGAGTCTGCTAACTACTTTATGATCAGTTAGCCTAACTCCAAAGACATTGCAAACTACCCGCTCCCGTAGGCCCTTGAATACCCTCTGACCTCACCAGAGGGCGTTAACCCAACAGATTTTCGGTGTTAGCCATATTTAAATACCACCTTTATTTCGGTTATGACAGTGTATTCCGCGTTGGGGGCCAATCACCTAAAATCAACTGCACACGACGAGCCTCACAGACACTCTACGGAGAAAGTTATTTAACACGTGAATCCGTGCTTTACCGGGCTCCGGGGTTTCTAGTGAACTCGCCGCGGGATGAAAGCGTCTTCGCGCGACCCCCAGGCTGCCCGGCTCGCGCGCGGGGCCGCACCCGCGACTTTCCCGCGGGCCACGAAGCACGCCCGAGCCGCGCCCTCGCACCTGCAGCGGCCCGGGGCGCGCGCCAGGCCCGAGGGACCCGGGAACTCAGTCCTAAACTCGTTACTGCTTAAAACGAGTCCGTGTTCGCGGTCACGAAGAAATGAGCACGTGGGTGGGAGGGAGACCTGACGGAAACACAAGTCGTTAAAACTTAGGGGCGCCTGACCCGCCCCACTCGGGCTCGGACTACAGCCAGGGCCGGCGGAGAGCGGCCATGGCGACCCCGCGAGGGCGACGGGGGCCGTGAGGGGCCAAGAGCCGGGCGGACGCACCCTCCGCCTGCTCCCATCAGAGCTTCGGGCAGTCCCCCTGGGGCCTGGCCGGACCGCTCGCCGCAGAAGGGGCAGCCCCGCCCCGCCGGGCACCTGGGGCCTCTCGGGGTCCCCTTTGTCCAGCCGCCTCACCGTGATGTTGCAGTGCAGAGTGAGCGGCTGCGGCGGCGAGCGTGGGCTGCCCAGCGGCGGCACCAGGAAGTGGCAGTGCAGTTCGTCCAGCTTCCAGCTGACGATGCGGAACCGCTCGTGGTTCTTGTCGAAGATGGACGCCAAGAACTTCAGCTCGGCCTTGAGCCCTGACACAGCCATCTTCCGCTCATCTCCGGCAGGGCTCGGAGGGAGCCGGCCCGGGGCGCCGTCACCGTGACCGCCCGCGGCCCGGGCCGCGCTCTGGGCTCCGCGTCCGCCCGAGATCGTGAGGCTGGGCGAAAACGGCGAGGGCGGGCGCGGCGGTCTTTGTAACCGACCG
>NW_004955450.1:1083940-1102237 GCF_000276665.1 Chinchilla lanigera | reverse complement strand
CAGGCGCGCCCGGGACCCCGCGCCCCGCCTTGGCTACGTCGGTCCTGGCTGGGCTCCCGGGACGCCAGCGACCCGAATCGGAGCCGTCCCTGCTCCGGGCCCGCTGGGGCCTCATGGGGACCTCACCACGCTCTGTGCCCTAAAACAGCACGCGGACCAGGAGGACTTGGCGCCTGCTCACCCGTTTCCACGAGTTCCTCCTTTTGCTGACCCCCACCTGTGCTGCTGCGCACCCCATCCTGCGGTGAGCTCTGGCTCTGTCTCTCAGGCTTAGGATAAGGCTTCTCTTCCAGTAGAAGAAGATCTGGCCCCTAGTTTCATTAGGGTCTTAAGTGTTATTTCAAAGAGGTCTTCCCTAACCACCCAATCTAAAATCACCAAGCAGTCCCTCTAAGTCACATTACCTTATGCTAATTGATTGCTCAGCACCTTTCCCTGTCTGATACTTTCCCTGTTAGGTCTTCCTTATCACTGCCTAACACAGATGTCATTGTGAGCTGCATCCCTAGAATTTAGAAAAGGACCTGCTATGTGGTGGACGTACAGAGTTAGAGTGAACGCTTGTAATTATTGCAGCCCTGACACATTCTAAGTGCTCCAAAAATGGATGAAGTACTACGTGGCCATCCAAAGGAATACAGCATAACGGGGCAGGCAGTTATGTGTAGTAATGGCTCCTGGAGGCAGGACCAGCCTCAAGGTTGTACAACCTATACTGGTACACAGGTCTTCCAGGTTAGAAAAAGCTGGCACTTGGTGTAATGCTCTTTGTCACCATCTTAAAATTCTTAAATTCTCTACAAGGAGTCCTGCATTTTTCTGTTACACTGGTCTTGACAAGAAATACCTAGCCCTTCCGTGCCTAGATGTCCCCTGCTTCATGTTTTACGGGAAGAGGCCCTTGGTCCGCTGGTTCCCTTAGATAATACACCACAACATTGGGAGATATTAAGTCCACTAAATGAGGAACATTTTAAAAGTTTTATTTTCCCAGCTGAGTGTGGTATCGTATACTAAATCCCAGCTACTCAGAAGCTGAAGCAACAGGATGAGCTCAAAGCCAGCCTGGTCAATACATAAAAACCCCCATCTCAAAAAAAAAAAAAAAAAGTTTTTTAGAAAAACTTTTTATTTTCACTTCTGAAATTAACACATTATAGTGCTTCTTAGGCTTTAGGGGGCACAGACCCATTTGGGAATTTAAAAATAAAGCTATAATCCATCTCCCTAGGAAAATACCTCTGCATGTAAAATTTGTTCTTACAGACACTCATGACTCCAGCACTGCACCCTGGAATGGGGAAAAGAAGAGGTTTCAGTCCTGGGCTCTGAGCCAGAAATGTCTAACTTAAATTCCCCTTATTGCTGCATGGCTTGTCACAGTCTGCAGCACTCAGGACCCTTACAGACACGACAGTAACAGAAGAGGGTTCAAGGCAAAGGGGTACACCCTAGTCAGAACTTGGTATGACTTTAAGAAAGAAATTGCCCTAAGCAAGTTGTTTAATCTATCTGAGCTTTATGTTGTTATCTCTAAATTGCTATGAAAATAAGTAGTTTTCTAAATTGCAACTGATTTTACAGTTGGGTGCAAAGTCCTGAGAGGGCTAAAAAGTGAATATAGTCTTTGGATTCAAGAAGTTTAATGTGCAGCATTAAAAGCAAAACACTGTTTCCTGGTCCTTTAGGCTTCAAATTACAGAAAACTGTGATTTACTGGCTTGGATGATAAGGAAATGTATTGCTTCTTGTAGTAGGCAGTCCAGAGGCACAACGGGCTCCAGCATCAGTTGATGTGTGGCTTAATAATATCATTAAGAGCCCTTGTTTCTCCTCTCAGGCTGAGAGCAAGCTGGCTGTCACTTTTTGGCAGGTCGTATGCAGACATCCAGGGGCAGAAAGGACATATTCTTCCATACCTTCTTCCAAGGCTTGGGAACTTTCCAAGAATCCTCCCAGAAGACTTACCCAACATGTCCTTGGCCAGAAATGTGTCATAGATCGATAGAGGGGATCACTCATTGGATTTCCAATCATCTAGAATGCAGTGGATGCTGGAGAATCTCCACAATGCCTAATACAGACACATAAATAAACATAATAACAAGGTGTGGTGGCACACATCTGTCATCCCAGCTATTTAGGAGGTTGAAGCAGGGAGATTGCAAGTTCAAGGCCAACCTGGGCAACTCAGCAAGACCCTGTTGTGAAATTTAAATAGATAGATAGATAGATAGATAGATAGATAGATAGATAGATAGATATATGCTAAGGATGCAGCACAACACTCCCTGGGTTCAATCTCTAGTGTCACAAAATAGTAATAGTAGTAACGATAGCAAACACATCTGGGCCTGGTGGGGCACATCTGTAATCCCAGCTCTTGAGAAGCTGAGGCAGAAAGATCAATTCAAGGTTCAAGGCCAGCCTCGGCTACATAGTGAAACCCTGTCTCAAAAAACCACATCAGGTCTGATGTGATAAAAGAGCCAGACTACTACATATCAGGGGAAAGAAATAATTTCATAGAAGTGTGGTCATGTTCTGAGAACATCCAAGAACTCGGTTGATTATGTGGTACAGCGAGGGGTCATGAGAAAGATGAAGCTGAGGCTCCATTTGTGGCCAGATGTTTAAAGCCCTGACATCCCAAGTCAGGGACTAGAGCTTCCTTTGGTGAGAGAGAAATGAATGCGGCAGTAATGTCCAAAAAGAGTTTCAGTGGGTTTAAAAGAGTAACATAGTCACCAAGAAGAGGCAGGAAACCCAGGTTCTATGTCTGGCCTGCCATTAATTCATAGGACAATTTACACCTAGCTGTGAGTTCTGCAGTTCCAAACCATAAAGACACTGCATCACCCAAATGGAAATGAGAAAAACTAAAGTAAGAGAAGTGGCCCTAGGAATAAGAAGTACAACATGGATTCTGAAGGTAGTAGAGACCAGAAAAGGAGAAAGGAAACAGAGAAGTTTCCAGAACAAAAAGGAGTGCTGCCATCAACATAGTCAGGAACATATGTTAGATTTGACATGTTAATGGGACATCATGCAGGGGCTGGGGATTTAGCTCAGTGGCACAGCACCTGCCTGGCAAGCGCATGGTCGAGAATTTGATGCCCGGTACCAGAAAAAAACCCAACCCCCACCCCCACCCCCACCCCCCGCAAAAAAAAAGGGACATCATGCAGACAATTTGGCCTTGGGCCTAGAGTTTATAAGGGAAACAAGGCAAGCGACTTATAATTATGTGTCAGCTGCATGGAATGATGGTAGAAGCCTCAGCCTAGGTGTCTTCATTGAGTCAAAGAAGAAAGACAACCCGGGCCATTGAAGGAAACCTGAACAAACACCACCGCTGGGAAGGGAGCCATCTGGAAAAGTCAAAGGATGGCCTGTGTGTCAAATTCTTTGTAAAAAGTTCAGGACCAAGAAAAGGCCATGAGAGGGGCTGGGGATTTAGCTCAGCGGCAAAAGCGCCTGCCTGGCAAGCGCAAGGTCGTGAGTTTGGTTCCCGGTACCGGAGAAAACACCAAAAAAAACAAACAAAAAAAAACAAAAGGCCATGAGAAAGAAAAAAAGAAAAGGCCATGGGCTTTAGAAATTAGGAAGTGGAAAAAAAAAAAAGGAATTAGGAAGTGAACGGTGTTTTAGGGAAGACCATTGCGATTGAATGGTGGCCAGGAGTCCGAGTGGCGTGGAGTGGGGCCAGTGTGCGCAGACTACACCCTGGGGAAGTTCCAGATTGATAAGAGAGATGCAGCAGAGGCAAAGCAAGGGCAAGTGTTTGGATTCGGCCCTGTTTTAGATAGCACAGACAGAGGTGGACGTACTGTGAAGTAAGCTTCAGGCCCCTTCTGCTTACCCAGGCCCCTTCTAAGTAAATATTAACTTCTGTTCCTAATTGGATATTTATAATTTTATTTTGTCTTTCTTTGTTTTTTGCAGTTCTGGGGATCAAATGCACGTCAGGCAAGTGCTCTGCCACTGAGCTGCTCCCTCAGCCCTGTATTTTTATTGAGGAGAGCTCCTAAGAGTGAATACGCTGCAGACCCTTTAAGCCCTGGCTCTGGCCCTCAGAAGAGAGCCATTTATAGGCAATGAAAACTGGAGATATGAAAAAGAAGATAAAAGGAGGGACTAGATCCTGGAAGAGGAAATGAGAAATGGGCTAAAGAGTTTAACAGGGCCAGGGATAGAGCTCAGTGGCCTAAGCGCCTGCCTGGAAAGCACAAGGTCCTGAGTTCAATTCCCCGTACCAAAAAATAAATAAATAAATGAAGAGTTTAACTGGAAAGGAATTCCTCTTTCCAAGCAGAAGGGCAAGGGCACAGCAGGCTGGGGAAAGCACAGGGCAATGCATCACACTGGCAGGGGGACAGTTGAGAATCATGGTGCAGAATAAATAACCCTGATCCCATCGAAGCAGGGTTGGAGATTAGCAAGACAGATACATACAAAAGTCAGAAGCAAGAGAGTGCTGGAATAATTTATTAAAAATCTCCATCATGAACCGGGCATGGTGGCACATGCCTGTAATCCCAGCATTTGGGAGACTGAGGCAGGAAGATCATTGCAAGTTTGAGACCAGCCTGGGCTACCAAGTGAGCTCAAGGCCAGCCTGAACTGTACAGTGAGACCCTGTCTCAAAAAGACACACACACACACACAAAACAAAAAAAAACAAAAAAAAAACAAACACCTCCATCATGGAGTCTCACCGGGAGGTCGTGAAGGACCATGAGGCAGAGTCTGGGAAGACTCAGGGTGGAAAGGGATTGAGACCAGCCACAGGCTGTGTGCTGGAAGAATTTTATATTTCATGAATCTGAACAAATCCCCAGAAGACCGTACTCCATGCCATTCTATTCTAACACATGTCTTTGTTTTTTGGGTTTTGTTGGTACCAGAAATCAAACTCACAACCTCGCACTTGCCAGGCTGAGCTATATCCCCGGCCCTTTCTACATATGTTTTAGAGCTGAGTCAGATGTCATCTCCTTCATCAAGCTTCCCCTAATCCCTTAAATTGAATGTCCTCTCTCTTTTTCTTCAATTTCCCACCATGAGCCTTTTACAACACTTAGTGCATTCTGCCTTTGTTATGACTAGCTAGTTTCATGTTCATCCCCTCTGCTCGACTAGGAACTGTGTGTCTTAATCCTTTTCCTAGCTGTAGCACACAGCCCAATCCAATCCCTGAGACATAGAGAAATCCCTTAAGCGATCCTTAAGTGAATATAGTCTACTGGGAGAGAAAGCCAGGGGATCTCCAGAGAGACGCTGTGAGCAAATTGTGGAAGAAGTGGTCTGGTTTCGTGAAAATGTCGAGGAAGCTGCAAAGGGCTCTCCCTGTCTAAAGCACACAGAGCAGCATGTGGTCACGTGGACCCAGACAGCCGCAGAGCTCCTCGGAAACTCAGCCCTGCTGAAACAAACAAGTGATTCATTATTCTCCCACAGCCAACTCAGCCAGGAAATTTCCTAGGCTAACATTTTCTTAAGTTCAGATTCTAGCTTCT
Organism: Chinchilla lanigera; assembly: GCF_000276665.1. Classification (NCBI taxonomy): domain Eukaryota; kingdom Metazoa; phylum Chordata; class Mammalia; order Rodentia; family Chinchillidae; genus Chinchilla; species Chinchilla lanigera. Next base: position 1,096,718 of record NW_004955450.1, on the reverse strand, counting down.
AATAAGACTCCTAACTTTGATTTTAGTTTTAGTTAGTGATGCCAGGCATTCCTCTCTTGCTCATATTATGAGCAGCTTCTAAGCCAAAGTGCAAACACCTGGAAACTGTGAATCCTCAAGCACATCTGCATAGGCGTGTTATTCTGCACTGAGGGAAAAGTTCTATACCTGCCACTGTCTGGTGGCTCCTAATTTGAGTAGCGCAGCACTGGCTTTAATATCCGGGGCAGCTTGGTGTAATACTTTTTAGGACATATTTGTCCTACCTTAGTCCTTAAGAGTAGTGACAATTACTGATACCTCCAGTGTCTAACATTTAGTGCTTAATAAGTGTTTGTCAAATGAATGACTAAAACTCAAGTTCCACATCTTCCCTAGACTTAGTGTTCTGAAAAGGATGTGTTTTAAAATACCTTGTAGAGCAGCTCAAAAAATTCTAGTTAGCAAACATTCCTGCCAGGTGTGGTGGCGCGCACCTGTAACCCCAGCACTCAGGAGGCCGAGGCAGGAGGATCTGTGCAAGTTTGAGGGCATCCTGGGCTACAAGGTAAATTCAAGGCCAACCTGAAATGCATAGCAAAACCCTGTCTCAAAACTACCAAAAAAAAAAAGAAACAAAAAAACAGACCCTTCACTTGACACATTTATTGCTGATTCTACCTAAATTATAAATACCATATTAGTGCAAATGTTATAGTTAATATAACACTGAGTGAGCAGGGCCTGGAAGGAATTTCACTGGACCAGAACATATATCTTCTTTTTAAGAACATCTGTGGTGCCAGTGTGGACGCACAAGCCTGTGATCCCAGCATTCAGGAGGCTGAGGTAGGAGGATTGCCATGAATTCAAGTCCAGCCTGAAATACATACTGTCTCAAGAAACAAAACAAAAACCAGTAACGCATACACACACACATACCACACACACATGCATACACATTCCTCATCCATTCCATAGTCACATGCATACAAAATGTTCTTTGGAATGGCTAAGGCTGATGAATAAATATGTCCAGATCTTTCTAGATCCAATCATCACATACCTTTAACCTAGTACTTAAAATGTAAGCATTTATCCTAAAGAATGAATTAAACCTGTGTGTTGAGATATAGTTACCAAAAGAAAGGGTGGCAAGAAACAGTTACAAGGGAATTGGGGAAATCTAAACATTAAGTATTTGATGATAAACTGGAATTATTTAATTTCTTATGTGTAACAACAGTATTGTTATTACTATCTTTTTGTTGTTGTTTGTCTTTTTGAGACAGGGTCTCGCTATGCAGTCCAGGTTGGCCTTGAGCTCACTTTGTAGCCCAGGCTGGTCTTTTTTTTTTTTTTTTTTGGTATTAGGAATCAAATTCAGGACCTTACATTTGCCAGGCAGGTGCTTGTGATGCTGAGCTATATCCCCAGCCCCTAGGCTGCTCTTGAACTTGTAACAATTCTCCTGCCTCAGCCTCTTGAGTGCTGGGATTATAGGTGTGCACCACCACACCTGTGTACTGTCATATTTTTAAATGAGGGTCCTTATCTTTTGGATATATTTATGGATGAAGTATAAGAACAAAGATTTAGTTAAACTGGGCATGGTGGTGCACCCCTGTAATCCTAGCACTCGGGAGGCTGAAACAAGAGGCTCAATATGAGTTCAAGGCCAGCCTGGGCTACAAAGTGAGCTCAAGTTCAGCCTGAACTGCATAGTGAAACCCTGTCTCAAAAAAGACATACACAAAAAATGATTTGGTTAAAATGTTTATCCCAGCTCTTGTTATCATTGTAAAAGATAAAAAAGTATCCGGAGTTTTAGAATAGTCTTAGAATTGGACCTAGCACGCATTTTGGTCTGTTCTTACAGTGGAGTAACATGGGACTGTTGCACATATCTGGAAGGACACCCCAAAACATTAACACAGTTACTTTTTGTTACTGCTTTTCAAGTGATTTCCAATTTCTATATTTATATTTTCTTAAATATTGAGATATATAATATCAGGGGATATATACATTATTAGCATAAATCTTAAATTGATTTATAGACATTTAAGTTAGAGAGAGTTAAGTCACAAATAAATTTTATAAAGAAAATGTAAGGATCCTGTGCACATTTGGCTAGTTTCTTGTTGTTTTGGGTTTTGCTTTGGTCTTTTCTGAGACAGGATCTTGCTGTGCAGTTCAGGCCAGCCTTGAGCTCACTTTGTAGCCCAGGCTGGTCTTGAACTCACAACAATTCTCCTGCCTCAGCCTCCCAAGTGCTGGGATTACAGGTGAGCGCCACCACACCTAGCTTGGTTTTTGCTTTTTTTTTTTTTATTTATTGTGCATGTCAATATGCCCTCATGATAGGGGACTGCTACTACTGCCAATCAAATCTTTGACTCTTAGTTTTAGATATTCATCTTTTTTTTCTTTTCTTCCCCTTAATTGTGTTCATTGCCCAGTTTCATAGTAAGAATTCCACTGGACATACAGCCACCTAACAAGAGACTATCTTTTCTAACTTCTCTTGCAGGTACATGTGGCCACCCAGCCAAGGTTGGACAGTGGGGTGTACCTGGAAAAGATAGATCCACCTCCAAGTTCTGCCTTTGAACAAAGTAGTTTTCTTTTTTTTAAAGGATAGCTCGGGTCGGGGATATAGCTCAGCAGCACAGCGCCTGCCCGGTAAGTGCAAGGTCCTGAGTTTGATTCCCAGTACCAAAAAATAAAAAAATAAAGGATAGCTCATGTTGTCTTCAATGCCCTAACTTTACCCTATTTCCTCCTGAGGAAAAGCTGGACCAGAACACCATCCTGTACTCCATGATGGAAACTACGTGTTAATGAAGGAGCCACCCTTGTCACTCTGGATAATATAATCCTTGTTATGTAATAGAGAAACAGCTTTCTCATTTAAGCACTGTATTTTGGCTTTTTTTTTTTTTTTTTTTTGGTTTGTTTTTGAGACAGGGTCTCGCTATGCAGTTCAGACTGGCCTTGAGCTCACTTTGTAGCTCAGGCTGGTCTCGAACTTGCAATGATCCTCCTGCCTCAGCCTCCCGATGCTGGGATTACAGGCGTGCGCCACCATGCCCAGCTAAGCACTGTATTTTGGATTCTTTTTGGTATAACGTGTTAGCCTGTACCTCCCTATTGTACCCTAACCAATACACTGTCATTCTCTCAAGACTGTTTATTTTTCCTTTTCTCTTTATTTCTCCTATTGGATTCTGCCTTTTAGTACACCTCTTCAGTCCTTCCTGGAAAGACATAGGTAATTTTAAAAATAAATAATTAAACCTCCATGATGGCTTTGCTGTTTTCTTGGCTGCCAATCGCACTTTGAATCATCTACTTTGGGGAAGCTTTTGGCAAGGATAAACAAAGGCAGGGATTAGTCAAAGTGAGGAAAACAGGCTTTATTCAGTAGCTCCTGACAGTTGGAGAAAGAGCTGAGCACCGTTCCAATCTGCGCAGAGGTGACTGGGAATTTCAGAGTGTGAATATGGATGGGGAAGGGAGTGAACCAGGACTAAGGAAAATCGCCGAGGGTTGTGTAAGTGTGATTAGCCCGGAGGTGACTGCCAGCTGGCCATAATCAAAGTAAGGATTTATCCTCCCACCGAGACCCGGAGGCAGATGTCCTGCACTTCCTGATGGTATTTCAAAGCGATGACTTTCAGGTCCTCCAGCAAAACACTGCTGAGTTGCAGAAGATACATATGTATCTCAGAGAGATAAAGTATTCACAGTGATAAGTCCTTTTTAGTAAATGCTCTAAGAAAAGGAGGTTGGGGGCCTATCATAGGTGTTGGCTAAAACAAACAGTAAATATTTCAGACATCCTGAGCTGTTCCAGGCAGGAACTTAAAAGGGGCCTGGGTTGTCCCATGACACACCTAAGGCTGCCAGAAGCCATGCTAAACTTCAGTCAAGTCCCCTACTGCAGGAGTTTGCATGGAGTGTTTGCCAGGCCCCACATTATGAGCCCCGCCTCCTACGCCCCACAGGAGTAGGAGAGCTCCTGTCTCCAGGCTCCCTCCAGCTGGAGGGCAGGCATTTCTACCCAAGTCCTGAAGGCATCCGTGAGCACAGGAGGAAGTAGCCAGGCTCAGGAAAAATGGCCTTCAGGGAAGCCTGGTGGTAAAGATATTGGTACTTGAGGGAGCATGGCAAGCCTCATCTGAGAGGGCATAAGGGCCACACGTGGCATTACTTGCTGCTCTTGGAGCCAGCTGCCACCGCTGGGATGAATGCCAACTTTGGCAATGCTGTTAGGAGTGCAGAGGCCAAATAGGAAAAGAAAATTTCTTCGCCTTTCCCTAGCCTCTCAGTCACCTCCAAGAACTCCCTGCTGCCCTGTAGGCTAAGATGAAACATGGTCCGCAGGCCAGCACCTCAAGCTGAGTAGAGAGCGTGGGCTTGAAGCCAAGAGATGATAATGTAATCTCCAGCACAGGTCTAAGAAATAAAGGCAGAACACGTCCTTAGGTGCACATTATTTTTCACAGTGGAATACGCATGATATTTCCTTCATTTATCTCTTTCCTTTTTGGTCTGATCTCTTTCCCTAAATGAGCTCCTTGGGCCAGGGATATAACTCAGCAGCACAAGCGCCTGCCTGGCAAGCGCAAGGTCATGAGTTTGATTCCGGGTATCAAAAAAAAAAAAATTTAAAAATTAAAAAAATATAAGTGAGCTCCTCTACTCTAACAGCTTCAGTCACTGTCTCTATGACATGACCCCCAAGTTCCTGTTTCCAAAGCAGACCTCTTTCCGGCACTGCAGTCCTGCCTTCTCTGGGCCTTTTCCTCTTCATCCCCCAGGGTTCTAAGAATGACATGCGAGACACTGATCTCCCCCACCCCCAGGCCCACTCCTCCAGCAGCGTTCATTGGCTTCAGGAGTTGCCATCTCCCCCATCTGTGCTAGCACCAGGAGTTACTCTTAATATCACCCCTCATCCCCATTTTCACATTGCTAGAGGACCAAGCTGCCCTCTAAATATTGTGATGCCTGCCTTTTTTCCCCCCACTAGGCCTATCCCGGCCCAAGCCCCCATCCTCTCTTGTGTAAGGTATGTAACTCCCTGCATCCAATTGTGCTCCCCATCTGTGCTCCCTATCTGTTTGAAACTTGCCATTGACTTCCCACTACACCTCTGATAGAGTCCAGAATCCTGGCCATAGCTTACAAGGCTCTGAATGCCCTGGCTTTGCCCACCTTTCCAACCCACTTTCTATCTTGAAACCATTCATATACCAGGCCACAGGGCTGTCTGGAGTTATTTCAAAGCTCTGTATCTTTCCTGTCCTGGACCACCTGCCAGGCCCTTCCCCTCCCAGTTGTCTACTCAACCTTCGAGTCTTAGCTCAAGGTCACTGAAAAGAATCACAGAAGCCTTCCTGCATCTCACCATCCCTACTCCCACTTGGGCTAGGTGAAGCTGCTCCTGTACACTGTAATATCATTAGTGTCCTCGAGTCCCTTTTAGTATTCAACAATTTTGTCATTGTTTATAACATACTTATTTGTGTAATGTGTCTTATTATTCTATATAAGCTCCAAGAAGATGATGTCTATCTTGCTGTAGATCTAGCATGTATCACAATGCCAGGCATGTAACACCAGTGTTACAATAAATATCTCATGAATGAATGAATGAACGAATAGAGAGAGGACTACTTTGAGAGGCAGCATAGCTTAGTAGAAATTACACTGGGCATCAGCCACAAGACCTGGATTCTAGCCTTGGTTTCATTATTTCTGGGATAATCATCACCAATCACACATCTCATTGAGCTTTGGTGTCCTAGCCTAACAGAAAGGGGTGACATTCTCTTGAGATTTCTTCAGTTTCCAAAATGCAGCGAGTATTCTGAGCTTTTTTTGTTTGTTTGTTTGTTTTTTTCTGGTACCGGGAATTGAACTCACGACCTTGCACTTGCCAGGCAGGTGCTGTGCTGCTGAGCTAAATCCCTAGGCTCTGCAGTGAGTATTCTGTTCTGGTGATGACCCCGCTGGCCATGTGAAAAGGTGTCTCTACGTAAACTCTGATTCTGGAGGGAAGAGGAGCATCTTCCCCAGGCTTCCCAAGTCACCTCTCCCAAGTCTTCCCAGTTTCACCACCTCTGACATCATCCCCAAATCAAACTTTTGGTTTGATTACAGAGTAAATATCCCTTATTTCCCCCAAACCAATATCCGACCCATCTGATTGGGAGATTACAGAATAATAAAAGCTAAGGTGTGCCCAACTTTCAGCAAAGACAGGAAGCTGGTTCCCCTAAAACAACTTCCCCTCTTGGGCTCAAGCATGATGGGGTCAATTCCATGCAAGCCTCTGGATGGTTCTTTATACCCACTAGCTCTCCCTGGGGGAAGATACCATTCAGAAGGGAGAAAGGCATGGGGCCGAAACCAGAAGTTGGCATAAACCCTCACTTCATTCACAATGGGCCTGGGATGGGTTGGGGCCTGCTGGCTTGTGGGTGTGTCAGGCATTCTGAGAATTCATGTCAAACAAAATCACTCCTCTGTAGCAGGAAGGGCTGAATCATGAGGTGCTGACAGGTTGTCTGGTTTTCCCACCCTGTTCCCTTGAACTTTCCCTTCCGGTTCCTCAACCCACTCCCAAGGTCATCGAACCACCTAAGGGAGCGAGGCCGGTTCCAGTCAGGAAAGGTTACTTCCCAGTCCCTACTCCCCATGGTTGCCCCTAGTCACAGACAGCTGGAGATCCTGCAGGCCTCTCAGGAACAGCACCATTACACTCAGTGGAACCAAAAAAAAAAAAAAAAAAGCATTTGACACCGGAGACCCTGGGGCCCCATAGAATTGAAATGCTTCCTATTTGCACCAGGCTATCAGGGGTGTCCTGCACTCACGATGCTAAGGAGGACAGCCATGAGAAAGATCACCCTGCAAACAAAATATCACATTCGCACAGAATCTGAGCCATAACAAGCTTCTTCAGAGGACCTTTCTAAACAAAGCAACTTGCTAGTTTGCTCAGCTCAGGGCAGACCAGCCAGCTAAAACTGTGAGTATTTAAGCGAAAAGCAGCTGCGTCCTTCAGGAAATACAGCCTTCTCTTTTTTTTTTTTTTTAATGCGGTACTGGGGATCGAACTCATGACCTTGCACTTGCCAGGCAGGCGCTTATGCCACTGAACTATATCCCCAGGCCCCACAGCCTTCTTCTGATCCGCACAAATGTGCTGTATGAGCTCGTGGTGCCACTGGCTCGGAACCCCAGATATGAAGATGAAGTCCTTCTCAGGAAGAAGCAAGGGTTCATGCGGAGCCTTTATTCTTTTCTGAACTTCCTGCAAAACATCTTATTTCTTCAAAAGAGCATCTGAGCCAGGTGTGGTGGTGCACACCTGTAATCCCAGCACTCTGGAGGCTGAGGCAGGAAGATTGTTGCAAGTTCGAGACCAGCCTGGGCTACAAAGTGAGCTCAAGGCCAGCCTGAACTGTACAGTGAGACCCTGTCTCAAAAAAAAAAAAAAAATTGATCATTTCTCCAGTAGCCACCTGTCATCCACCTCCTTGGTGCTGGCAGAGTGCTACATGATGCAGACGTATCAGCAACCATTTCCCAAGAGCAAGCACATGGCACTCTTAAACTAGGATGATTCAAGGTTTACTGAAAGTACACCATGACAATTTATAAAGGTGTAGCTATGAGTTATCATAGGAAGAGTGAAGTAACCTAGAGTTAGTTGCAGCCAAGCTGTTATTCTCCCTAGGCTCAGAAGGGTGTATTGGGAGTTGGAATAAAATAATCAGGTAGAGCAGTGTTACTCAAAGTGTGGTTCACAGATCTGTATGGGTCTGTCAACTGCCACCAGTCCACGATGAGAGGCGGACAGCAATCAAGAGTAGATGTTTAGAAAATTGTACAGCAACTGGCCATTGTCATAACAACAACGTTCATGGTCATATTACCAGATAGCTTGTTTCTAAAATGTGACTCACTAACTAAATGTTACTGGGTTCTGGATTGTTCGACTCTCCTTCTGCAGTTGGATTCCAGGTTCTTCTTGCCTCAAAGAATTGAACAAAATGAGCAAAAAAGCAGTGGCAAAGTTTATTCAAGACCGCAAAACTGAAGGGTAAGAGAAAAACTGCCTTTGCAGAGCAAGCTTGGACTGAGTAAATAGAAAAAGAGGGTGCGAGCAAAGATAAAAGTACACACTGCGTCTGGGAAACAGCGTGGGCTGTCACAGAAGGTTGTAATAGCAAAGCCTTCATGGCGCTGATGTACCTTTTTATGCTGTCTAAATCCTGAGGAAACATGGGAGACCTACATAGAGGTTCTGAAAAGCAGTGCTGCGATTCGACGCCTCAGGCTGAGGTCAGATCTTTGCGTTCTATTGAAAACACGCTCGAGTTATCGCGAGAAGTCCAGGCGCAGGATTTTGGGAGCTGATCTGTGCACTATTTGGGAGCTTATAATTAACAGGTCACGCCTACTTCACCAGCCAGTTTTTGGTACGCCCCAGCCCTAATCTCTGTCTCAGTCATGTCAGCAAATGTAGTTTGCAGTTTAGGTTTTGAATGAAAATGTACTCTGAGAATGACCAATGGAAAGACCAGCAAACATTCCAGGGTTCTTATTCCAATTAAGAAGCTTGCACTAAGATGTAAGTCCACACACTGCTTCCTTCTTTCATTTAAAAATATCACTCTTTCCATCCCACCTTCCACAAACAAAAGTCACCTAAACTTTTGGTGTACTGGGTGATAAAGCAAGAAGTCTTAATATATTCAATTTGAGATGATTTTCTTTATCATGTAATTATACGGAAAGTTGATCTTAACAACTGCGATCATATCCTGAAGTATGATGGTTATCTAAGGGGATAGTTCTGTCAAGAAGATTTGAATGGTAGAATGAACTCTTCATGTTTCATTTGGTTGCATATTTTCAGGCCAGCCTGTCCTTTTGTTTGATATTTGCAGTATTTTAATGGTCTTAATTCTTTCATGCAAAGAAAGAATACAAGCTTGAAAGAACAGAACTTCTACAAGTTGGGATAGAACGTTTCATTAGTTGACAATTATCATACTGCAGTCTGTGAAAAGTTAACACCAAACACCTTAAAATTGGAAAGAACATACTCAGTTTCGTTTTTCATCAAAAGATGATTTACATTTAGGAAATGAAGTGATCCAGAACTAACTTTTATTTCATGCTGGCTACTGATAAAAGTTGGAAATGAATTATGAAAACTGAATCACTTTGTATAGAAGGATAAAATGAATAGCCTGAGCCTCCTGAAATTGCCTGTCAAAATTTTTTTTCTTTTGGTCTTTTTGAGACAGGGTCTTGCTATGCAGTTCAGGTTGGCCTTGAACTGCAGCCTGTATCCCAGGCTGGTCTCGAACTCACAACGATTCTCCTGCCTCAGCCTCCCGAGTGCTGGGATTACAGGCATGAGCCACCACGCCCGGCCTCAACATATTTTTTACGATTGATTTTACTATAAGTGCAACTTTAAAAAATGTTAATACAGTTTACATGTACATCATACTATTATAGACAGCTAAATTAGATAGAAATATTATAGGCAATCAGAGAGGGCTAGGCCCTTGAGAGAGTCAGTGCAGGAGATGAGAACACATCAGAACTGGCTGGAGGTGCATCTGAAGAAATTTAAAAGAACAATAACCAGATTTTAAAACTTTCCTAAGGAAGTTTGACATTACTGGTACCACTCTTTTGAGATGTCCAATATAAATAAACCATTATCTCATTAGGTGTGGGACATCCTCTCCCACCAAAACTGACTATAGATTATCAACCAAAATTAATGTTATCCATATGCCCTTGCTACTATTGGATCACTATTAGTTAAGCAGCTATCCTTATAATCTTATTGATTAATTATAATTTAACCCACATTTACCCACCTGTGAATTTATAAAACTTTCTTAGAGAAGTAGGCTCTTTGGCAACCACTTGGGACCCCTCTTGTCTCCTATTCCCCATTACTGTTCCCAAATAAATTTTCCTCTTTTTTTTGAGAGAGGGTCTCACTGTGTAGTTCAGCCTAGCTTTGAACTCACTATGTAGTCCAGGCTGACCTCAAATTCATAGCAATCTTCCTACCCCAGCCTCCCAAGTGCTGGGATTTCAGGCATGTACCACCATGCCCAGCTAATTTTTCCTGCTCTTAACCTCCATTGTTCCTTAGAATTCATTCTTTGATTTCAGGGAACATGAACACAGCATATCTAACATCTAGCAGGTTGGAGTTACATTTTCCCCCTATTTCAGTTCCCTGGGGTATCAATGTTCCCAGTTCCACCTAGCTAAATTAACAATACAAAGCAAACTGTTCATTGTATTAAAAACTGAAATTATTTTATATACATTGTGCTTTCAAAATATCTATAGGCATTTAATGTAAGTATTATATACCCTTCATAACTGTTTCGGTTTAGGTGTGATTGCAACATTACAAGAACTCATGCATGTAGCAGCAACTCTAGTAATCACCTATATGCAGAATTTCATTGAGCACCATGTATAGTTTTTTGTAAATAGCTTTTTTGTATTTGTGTTATATTTCTTCTGATTATGTATTTTAATATGACTGAATCCAGTAATAAAAATCTGGCCTTATATTTTACAAGCCATTGATTTTTAATTTTTTTAGCAACCTTTCAATAATTCATGTTTCATTATACTTTATAAAAGTATTGCTCTGCATCTTACTGGAAGTAAAGTAAGACAAGCTGGAGCTCCACTCCAGATGGCCACCCCTTGGCCATCAGTGAGTGACATACCTGCCCTGGCAGCTCTGAGGGAGGAAGCCTAAAGGCCGGGGATATAGCTCAGTGGCACAAGCGCCTGCCTTGCAAGTACAAGGTCTTGAGTTCAAATCCTGGTACTCCCCTCAAAAAGGATGATGACACAGGAGGAAGCCCAAGGCACAGACCCCAATATCCTCCTCCGTTCAGTCTCTGCTAGGCCACTCATACCTGCCCAAGCCAAGCAGATTTGAGGGCCTAAGGAGCCTACAGAAGCCATCCCTGAGGTTAGCCTGCAGGACAGGGCAGAACAGAAGAGCGCATAGAAGGCACATCAGAGAGGGCATAGACAAAAGCCACCATCGCTATTCCAAGGTGTTGACTGTTGTGGGATACTAGTTCAGGAGGCACAGTCATCAGGGCAGAGAACAGCTGGGGTGCCATGGGCACACCCATCTCACCAGGGCACATTAACTCAGCCTGGCACTTGGTCAGACCCAGAGATGGTCATGGACAGAGTAGTTTCCTAGCAAATATGACATCCAGCTGAGGAGAAGAAAAACTGGCAATGAGTCAGGAGCCAAGAGGGTGGGGAACCGGGGTGAGGTAACGGCCGAGGGGACAGCTCAGGCCAGGCACAAGGGGTAGAAGTTGCCTGCCAGTGTAGCAGAAAAACCAGTATCAATCCAAGTGGAAGACTGTTTGCACCTAGAAGTTAGAAGGCAATTTTTATGCTAGCGGGCTGGGGAAGCCAGAGGTTCAAATCACCAGCCCAGAGTCAGGTTTAAATTCAGTTTAAACAGGGTTTGTGAGTGGGAAGTATAAAGCTGATAGCAGGTTATTACAGGATTGGTTACACGGAATACAAGAATCATGTCATATATTGTCAGGCAGGTTTACTTAAAAGGAACTGTTTAACATTCTGGGAAGAAGGAGAGGGGATTGTGTGCAGAGCAAGTAGAGCTAAATGGGTCCTTGACTAGGCCAGTCTGTCCCAGACATGAAGTCCTTGAAACAAATCGGAAACAAAATATATTTTTCTAACTAAGGAAAACATAAGCTGTACACAGTCAAGCTGCCCCAGCACATTATCAAAAAGAAGTAGACAGTCAAAGCTATCTGTGACAGGCAGCATGAGCATAGTCACAGGTTATGAATTGATTTCTAACTTTTGCGATAATATGCCCATAAGTCTGCTATTCTATAAATGTGTCCTTGCATGAGGAATACAGAAAGCAAAGTGGTAGGACAGGACAGGCTCAGCCAGGTCATGGGATATGGAGTTTGACTTTAATCCCAAAATAAAGGAGGAGTAAGTCTTACACTACAGAAGAAATCACAGAGAAGGTCTTGATTATATCAAAAAGTCAGAGGACAAAGCAGGAAGTGGCAAAGCCTGAATTAAGGAAGGAACAGAGATTCCTGTAGCTAAGCCTGGGTTTACAGAGAGGTTTCCCAGCACCGTAGACTGTTCTGGGCTCTCAGTTCTTCCCTCAGAGTTGCAGACACCTGTACCATACTTTTTTAATGAAAATATGTACCTTAGCATAATGCCAGCTGGCTGTGAGTCTCAGTAGCTGCACTGGGGAATATAGGGTGTAATCTCTGTGTTCACCCACTTGATAAAATGAACAGCAAGGTGTATGCATGCATGTCAAAGTACAAACAGGTGAGTTTTACCCATGTTAGGCATCTGTTACATTTTAATGTATTTATACCTTTTTATTAAATGTTTTCTTTTTATTTTTCTTGTAGAATTAGTCTGATTCAGTACAATACTGCATGAAAGTCTGCTTTTGCAACTTTAGCAGGAGGTTGAAAGTGAGTCATCAGGTGATTTGGCTATCGATGGTGACTTGAATCGTGTAAGCCAAAGAAATTAGCAAGATAGGACAGATGGAGAAGTGGAGAATAAAGATCTTGATTCAGCAGACTGGTGAAACCACTGTGGAAATCAGTTTGGAGAGTCCTCAGAAAACTAGGTCTAGAGGTCCCATTCAACCCAGCTATCCCCCTGCTGGGTATTTTCCCAGAAG
>NW_004955450.1:1007509-1083444 GCF_000276665.1 Chinchilla lanigera | reverse complement strand
TATCTGTGTTTTCATGAAAAACTACATTGAAGATATCAATATGTAATACAATAAGCATTGTTAATTCCCTACCACTCTGTTTGTAACTCTGTAATGTCTGTACTGATCCTTTGCTATTTTGTAAAATGTTGTCGATCTGTTAGTATTTTCTTCCTTTTATTTCTAAAATTAAAAAAAATAAAAAATAAAAAAATATGCAATATAATAACCATTGTTAATTTGCTATCATCTTATTTTCAAATTCTGTATCATTTTTATTTTTTTCTCTCTTTAAAATAAAAAAAATTAAAAAAAAGATCTTGATTCAACTGAGGAAGAAAACAGTAATGTAAATAAATATTTGGCTAGTCAAAATGCTACAAAATGGTCATGTATAGCTGAATGACCCAGCATTAGATCTAGGTCAGAAAATGTTATTAGGTTCTTGCCAGGGGTGAAGCCTATTGGAAGAAATACTGTGATTCAATGTTGGAAATTGTTTGCAATGGATGATATACTACAAGATACTTTGAAATACACTAATAGTGAAATACAAGTAAAGCATCATTGGTAATATGATCTATATGCATCATTGGTAATACTCAAAAATATACTTATCATCACACTTCACCGTCTGAACTAAAAGCCTTCCTAGCAGGACTCTACATTCAAATAGTCAGAATCTAAAGGATTTATGGAGAAATCCATGACAGATGTGGTCTCAAGATTTTTAGAACAATAATGACACTCAAGAGATTTGGTTTCCTTCAAAATTGCCTACCTTTGTTTTTATTTTTAGTCTTTTTAGACAGGGTCTCGCTATGCAGTTCAGGCTGGCCTTGAGCTAACTTCGTAGCCCAGGCTGATCTCAAGCTTGCAACGATCCTCCTGCCTCAGCCTCCCGAGTGCTGGGATTACAGGCATGTGCCACCATGCCTGGCTGAAAATTGCCTACCTTTGGATGACAAAAAGACTTGCCAAAAAAGAAAAAAAATCCAATGGTTTGGCTGCTATTTGCTCATATTTTGAAAGCTTTGTTTTGAACTGTCAAGCAATTTATACACCATCCAAATACCTGACAATTGAAGAATAACTTGTATCATTTTGTGGTTGTTGAAGCTTTTGACAATATATGCCAAATAAACTTTCCAAATATGGTATAAAAATATACACCCTGATAGATGCAAAGACACCTTGAATTTAGAAATTTATCTTGGAAAAAAAAAAAGGAATTTATCCTGGAACTCAGCCACCAGGTCTTTATTCATGCAGTAATAAATTATGTGAAGTTGTGAGCAGACTCATTGCACCTATTTCAAAAAGTAACCCAAATGTCACACTGGGCAATTGGTTCATTAGTTACCCATTGATGTTACATTTGCTAAAAGAACAACAGTTGGCCAGCACAGAAAGTATTTGCAAGAACAAAGCTGAGATTCCTGAAAAAATGTTGCAAGTTCATAATAGAGAAATACAATCTTTTGTAAGACCAGCAAGATGTCAAGCATGTCCTACCAAAGAAGACAGGAAAATAAAACACATGTGTTATTAGTATAAGTGATACTTGTGTATGGAACATGCTGTTCTCTTGTGTGAAAACTGTATTAGATGTGATAATTGAAGTGAATTTTATTTTTGTGGCTGAGTTTTGTTTGTATTTTCATTGTAGTTTTCATAGGATTTATTCCTGCTGTTATTTTTTGGATCTAGTAAGCAAACAGTTAATGTAGAAAATGTTGTTGTTTATTCTAAACACTCAGTATATATTTGATATCTTATTTTACAGGTTTTTTTTTCATTTTCCTGCTAAGAATACATTGTAAATGTAATAGGAAGCTCCTGACAAAAGAAGAAGAGAGGTGACAGGTATGGCCTGCCAAACAAGAAAGGAAAGCTAAGCACACGTGTTATGTACAGAACATGCTGTTCTCATGTGTGAAGACTGCCTTAGGTATGATCATTGCAGCAAAGATTATTTCTGTGGCAGAGTTTTGTTTGTATTTTCATTATAGTTCACACACAGGAATTTATTTCTGCTGTTACTTTTTAGATCCCATAAGCAGGCGAACAGTTGATGTTGAGAATGTTGATGTTAGTGCCGGAGATGCATGTGAACTGAGGACAGCACTGTGCTCTTAACCACATCCTGAGGCAGTGAGGCAGTCGGGGTGGAGCACAGGAGTAAGGAGGAGTCAGGCTGACCTCAGCCTTCCTTTCTGTCCACTCTCTGGAGAACCCAGGGAGCACGAAAGCCATCGCTTCTCTCCTCTTCCAGATTGGTTGCTCCTCAGTTCTGTATTTGTCTCCCCTCTGCCCCAAGTTGTCTGAACCTACCATCCATCTGTGCTGAATGAATTTTTTCATTTTTACCTTGTGTCTTGAGTTAGGCTCCAAGGGTAAGATCACAAGGAATGGGAGACTCAGATTCAAGTCTATGGTCCTTCTTAAGCCAAGTCGCATTGGGTTTTCTTCTCTCAGTGGTTCCCTTTTCGTCTGCTATAACCTAGTTCAAATTTGCTATGTTTGCAAATTGGTACCACTCCTTCCCATTCTGGATGTTTTGGTGATTGATGACTTCCTCATTTGATTATTGGGCTCTGCCTATGAGCATGCTTTCCCAGTTGATCTGTTTGCTGATGAAATGCCTTGTGACCTAAAAATCCGGGGCAGCTAGTGAGTTCCTGTCTGTGGCACAAACAGGTGACTTAAGGCGTGTGTGTATGCACATGTGTGTGCACATGTGTGCACGTGTGCAAGCACATGCCTGTGTGCCTATCTGCTCATCCTGAGGGAATAGGCGCTGCTGAGTTCAAGCTGATTATTAGTTCACAGTCCTCCAGCAAAGCACATTCCCAAGAAAGCAGTATGTGGCTTTGTCTTAAGCAGGGACATTATGTCGCTCATGTTGTATGCTTTTCAGAGTTCTTTAGCTATTATTTGCTCTCAGTCAATATCTGCCTTAACAGATTATGTAGGTAGAATACTCCTAACTCAGAGTCACCCACTTATGACGTAGTGGAAAACACAGGTACATTATTTTGAGTAGCTGACTCTAGGTATGTAAAGACCAGGGCCACAGTTCCCGGAGCTAGACTGCTGGGTTTCAGTCCGGACCCAGACACACACTAAGTGTAAAACATTTAACATGTAAAGCTTTAGAAATGATTAAGTGAGGTAATCTATGGGAAAACTTTCAGCACATTACCTGGCTCAGAGAGGTCCTCAACATTATTAGCAACAATGATTAACACGATTATTATCATGTTATTAGCAATGATTATTATCAGATATAAATGATGCAGGATGGTGCTCACAGGCAAGCAGCCAAGCATCCTCATTCTCTTTTCAGGAGAGAGACGAGTGTGTGCATGCTGTGTTTTCTCATTTTCGCACCGGGAGGGTGGCGTGTGTGTACTTGCTGTGTTGTAGCTCAGAGCCCAGTCTAGTGAGGCTCTTGAAGTAGAAGCCCAGTCATATCCGGTTTACCGCACAACCACTGCTTCCGCTGATCAGAGAAGCAGACATAATGCACTGCTGATTTTTGTTTTGTTTTATTTAACACCAACTGTGTGCCTAGAACTGTCTGGGTTGAGAAGACCATGTTTTCGTTGGCCGGAGTGAGCAATCCAACTTGGGGAAAAATAAGCAATAATAGCGTTGAGATAGGGAAAATAAATACCCAGGGTAGGGACTGCCAGAAGTCAGGAAAAGAAATTGGAGTTCAGTATTGAATTAGGACAAAGCTGGACATCTTTGGATCCTAGAGATGGCTCCTAGGAGGGGCTGCAGGTGCTAAGAGACTGCTTGCAGCTCTAGGCATCTCTGGAAGAGGAGCAGAGGGTGGCTCTGGTTGGAAAAGGGGGTTCAGGAGGTGGCTTGTGCCTGTGTTTACAGATGGACTCTCCAGTTCCAGAGACTGGGGAATCAGAAATTCCCAGATCAGACCTCAGAGCAGGACTCTGCCCTCCCACAGCCCCTGATGTTCCATGGGACAACAGTGGCTGAACTGGCTGGAAAGCTGAGGAGACTCTCACAATGGCGCTTATGAGGCCAGGTCTTGTGTCCTTCACCTGTCCCCAAGGGTGATGTTGATGGCCTGGAAACACACCTAGGAATGGGTCTTCACGCCACAGACGCACCATGCCTCCCAGAGACAAATGCGGGGTGTTCCTTAGGTCCATGCCTGTGTAACCATCTGCCCAGGTAATTGCCTTATAAATCTGTAGGGTTGAACGGAGTTACCTGAGAACTTAATGAGTATTTTCTTGTCAGTTTTATTTGCCTTATGAAAGATCTATTGCTATCTGTAGAACATTTAGAAACAGTTATTAGGAGGGAGCCGTGAGTGTTCTCTCTCTTATTGGAATACCAGCTCTGGGGTCTAAGATTTAGATCCATGCTCAGCCCCTTTGAGTTGTGTCGCCCTTGAGAAGTTGCTTGACTGCCCCAGGTCTTGGTCTCTTTGGCCATAAATGGAGATGCTGATGTGGCTGGTGTATGGGGCACCTGCTGCCAGGCACTCTCGCAGGGTGGTGAAGAGCAAATGAAACAGCACTCGTGAAGTTCCTGGGACAGTAGGCACACAGTGGGTGCTAGGCAAATGGTAGCCCCAATCAAAGCTATAGTGTTGCGGGGGGAGGGGTGCGGGGGGCTTGGATTCAGCCCAGGGATAGAAGCAGTTGAAAAGACTGGCTTTTAGGATGACTACTGCCCACAGGTGCAAACTTCTCCCTATCTGTACCCGCCGCCCATGACCCTGGGCAATTACTCAGTGGGGCCCACATACTCTTAATTTGTTTTGGGCTGCAAGGACTGCCCAAGAGCAGAGCGGAGCAGTCCCCACAGTCCTAATTATAGCAAAATCCCTCCTGTCCCCAGGCTAACCCCAGAAAGGCCAATTGCATCATATGACTATAGGAAATCAAAAGGGATGAAAAATGTTAACGTTGAATGGCAGTTTAGTAAACTACTCCCCAGTTGGTGGGCAACAGGGTTTTGCTATTACTAAAGAGCTGTTAGCAGCGTTTCTCGCATACATCTCCAGCTTACACGGGCAAGAGTTTCTCTTGATGATAGAGTGTGGAATTGTGAGGTTGTGAATATCCAGTCTCCTGAGATACAGCTGCATTGTTTTCCAAAGTGGTCACACCAGCACACACTCCTAGCAGTAGACGATGAGCCATCTCAGAACCTATATCCTCTAGTGTCACACAGCAAGTTAAAAAGAATGAACTCTAGCTATGAATAACAATACAGATGAACCTTAGTTATATAATTTTAAGGAAAAAAAAAAAGATAAGCCCCAGAAGGGTGAACACAGCATATTTTATATAACTTCAGAAACAGCTGAAAATAAAGTATGTATATATAGTTAGGACTATATTAAGATAAATTAAAATAAAACTGTATTGAATGGAACTCAAGTGGGCGAGAGAATTGCATACTTATATTCATAGCAGCATTATTCAAAATTGCCAGAAGCACCCACTGGTGGGTAAATAAATAAACAAAATGTGCTATAGTTATGTGGTGGAATATTTTTCAGCTATAAAAGGAAAGACATTCTGATACATTCTACCACCTGGGTGGACCTTGAGGATATTATGCTAAGTGAAACAAGCCAGTCACAAACAGATACATTCTGTATGATCCTCCTTAGCTGGGGTGTCTAGAGTACTCAACTTCAGAGGAGAGGAAAGCAGAACGGTGGTGGACTGCAGCTGAGGGGCGAGGACAAAGAGGTTTTTTTTTTTGTCTTTTTGAGACAGGGTCTCACTATGCAGTTCAGGCTGGCCTTGAGCTCATTTTGTAGCCCAGGCTGGTCTCAAACTTGCAAAGATCCTCCTGCCTCAGCCTCCTGAGTCCTGGAATTACAGGCATGTGCCGCCACACTCAGCACAAAGAGTTTAATGGGTACAGAGTTTTGGTTTTGTAAGCTGGGAAGAGTTCTGGAGTTTAGCTGCACAAGGATGTGAACATATTTAATATTACTGAACTGCAAGCTTACAAATAAAATTAAAAAAAACAACCTGAGTCAAGGAGACACCCTGCCCCTGAAATTATAGTCAGATTACTGGCACCCAGGAGAGATGAACAAGTTTTTCCCATATAGAAAATTTTAAGATAATTCAAAAGTACTCTACTTTATTAACTCAAGTGAGGATGCAGTTGCCAGTTGGACCATCAACATTTCTAATTTTTCTATAAAATCTTTCCATAACAAATTTGACAGCTGATCTGTTCTGACCCAAACTTATTATAGGATGCTGATTTGGCAAAGTGTTGTTGACGTCTGTGTCACGGGGTCACAAACATGTTCTAGAGCTGAAAGATCTGTGGAGGTCATCTTGTCCAGTGATAGCAAATACTTAGACACATCATTAGCCCCCAAACCCATGCCCATGGCAGACATCTAATCAGTCTTTGTACCCTTTCCAGAAAGCCTGGCCCACCACAGGATCCCTAACACAGGCCCCAAGCAGTCGCTTGATCAGACCAAAAGATGAAACTTATCTGGCATCCCTTCATCTAGTCCAACTTTCTGCTGGACAGATGGTGTTATGGTTTATTTATTTATTTATTTATTTATTTTGGGGTCTTTTTTGAGACAGGGTCTTGCTATGCAGTTCAGGCTGACCTTGAGCTCACTTTGTAGTCCAGGCTGGCCTTGAACTCGCAATGATCCTCCTGCCTCAGCCTCCCGAGTGCTGGGATTACAGGCGTGTGCCGCCACACCCAGCTGGTGTTATGGTTTCAATCAGTGGTGGTGAACCTATGGCACATGTGCTTCAGCTGGCTATTTGTATCACTGAAAGCTATAAAAGGTTTGCCATCACTGCTTTAGATCTAAATGTCTTCCAAAAGCCTGGTGGAAGGGGCATCACTGCAGGTGGATGGGGAGACTGGACGGGGAGGGCGTGGGCTTGTCCTGAGTGCCTCTCTTTTCTCTCTGCTTCCTGGCTGCCACGGGTTTGAGCAGGATTCCTCTGCCTTGCTTTTCTGCCATGCTGTATCTGCCTTGGAGCCAGCTAACCAAAGACTAAATCCTCTGAAAACCATCAGCCAAAACACACCTCTCCTCCTATAAGTTGTAGGTAGGTATCAGGTTTGTTCCCCACCCCCAGGGATGGGAAAAAAATGACCCATACAGTTGAAGAAACAAAATAAAGGAGATAACTTATTCAAGGTCACCCAAAAGACAAAGCTCACTTTCATGCTTTCTGAGCCTAGTCTAGTGTTCTACTCCCCTGGAGTCCTTCCTTCCTTTGGGGTCTAACAGAGACCAGACAGGAACCCCAGCCTTGTTGCTCAGTGAGCTGAATCCAACCATCACGATACAGCCCTGCCCAGACACTTTTCTTTCTAGACCTTGCAATGCCCCTCTCCCCATCTTCCCAGCTGCTCCTGCTGCTGGTGACAAGGCCTTTCTCAGAGGAGAAAGCATCCTGCTCATCTTTATAGCATCCTAGGATCTCCTCCCACCTAGCCCTTTAGGGGGTGCACAAAACCACCAGATTTGGGCTGGTTGTGACCTGTTGTATAGCTGCTCATTGAACAGAGAACCCTCCCCTCCGCTGATTTGTCAAGTCAACCTGGAGCAGGTGCCATCCTTGCCTGAGATAGCTCCCCCTCCACCATGTCCCCAACACATTCTGCCCCAAAGATCCCTACAGACTCCAAGCTTCTGGACAAATGAAACGGAAATGAAAGAGCAGGAATGGGCCAGCAGGCTGTGTCCCTTGTGAAACAGCTACGGAAACAGAATTAAAATCTGATGCCTGCCACAACTGGCCTGAATTAGGATGCTCTTCTGGAGCCAGAGGAGGCAGGCAGATGCTGGAGATTTTCAGTACCAGGAAACAGCAGGAAAGTCTGTACCTCTGAGGGGGTGCTAGGGACAGGTGGGTACCCTCCTCTCTGAATCACCTGAGGACCTTTTACAGCCTCTGCTAAGCCACCGAGATTCAAATTAAACACCAAGCAGTTCTACCAGCCCTGGTCCAACTAAGAAACGCACACCTCACCTTAAAGCTACAGGGAGGGTTGTCGAGTAACTGGCCCAACCTCCTCATGTGGACACACAGGAGAGGAACCTCTTTGAGGTCAAAGAGACCACAGGTCACATTCAGGTGATCACAGCTTAAATAAGAGCCCTTGGCTTCTGCCTACAACCCCAAACTCTTCCTCAACACCTGTGTCCTAGCGGGGGTGGGGGATAAGGCTGGTCTCCTGGGCAGCGCATACTGTGGTGGTGAAGATGATGGAAGTGGACCGATGAGACTGCAGCTGACAGCCAGCCAAATGCAAGCGTGGTGCTCTTGCCTGGCGGTGTTTTCTCATTTAGTCCTTCTGAAATAATACCTGTCTTGTGGACAAGAACATGTCCATAGTGGCCTAGTTAGTGGCTGTGCTGGATAAACCCAGCTCAGGCTGCAAGGCCTGGGTATGTTGTGGCACACACTCAAGGCCACCTAACTTTGCCAGAGTCTAGTCACCTCACATGGATTTTTTTTTTTTTTTTGTCTTTTTTGAGGCAGGGTCTCACTATGCAGTTCAGGCTGGCTTTGAGCTCACTTTGTAGCTCAGGCTGGTCTCAAACTCACAACGATCCTCCTGCCTCAGCCTCCCAAGTGGTCACATGGATTTTTTAAAAAGTAAAATTAGGTGGAAGTGGTTTACTTTGACACTTTAAAGAAATCCCTGGATCACCAAGGGAGATTGAGGGTAGGTGTAGAAGATGTGTGTGTGTGTGTGTGTGTGTGTGTGTGTATGGGTTTTTTTTGAGACAGGGTTTCAGCATGTAGCCCAGGCTGGCCTCAAATTCACAGCAATCCTCCTGCCTCAGCCTCCTGAGTGCTGGAACTACAGTCAGATAGCACTGTATCTGGCAAGACTTATTTTTTTTGCAGGGGCTATTTAATCCTTTTAGAATAAAATGTTCTGGGGCTGGGGATTTAGCTCAGCAGCACAGTGCCTGCCTGGCAAGTGCAAGGTCATGAGTTGCCTGGCAAGTGCAAGGTTGTGAGTTTGATTCCTGGTACCAGAAGAAGAACAAAAAAAAGAAACAAAATAGAATAAAATGTTCTCCAGCCACTTGGCAGGAGCTACTTTTATAGAATTATTCTATAATAAGGCATTACTCACTGGCCCACATCTTCCAGAAAAGACAACTTTGTATTTTATGTTTAAAAAGAAATCTTTATTTTTACAAGGTATACTATTTTGTTTTTCCTGGGTAAGGCATACTGTTTGTAACTTAGTGCACATTCAAGGAAGATATGGAATTGGAGGAGGTTATCAGTGCTGTCAGGGTGGGGGGCCCCATAGTTGTAAGCTGAAGGTCTGCACATGGAGTTTCACAAAGGGAATATTGTTAAAATCCCCCATCTAGGGCTGGGGATATAGCTCAGTGGCACAGAGCCTGCCTGGTAAGCATGAGGTCCTGAGTTTGAGTCCCTGAAAAAAAAAAAGCCCTCATCTATTGCCTTATCTGTGGACATTTATATTGTTTCAGTTTTTAGTGCATTAATGACTATGTTGTAACAAATATTCCTTGGTGAAGTCATATATGGTATACATTATTTCCTTATAATGAGTTACTAGCAACTACTGGTCAGATTGAAGACATTTAATTCATGTTACCAAGTTTCTCTCTAGAAGTTGCTACAATTTATATCCTTGTAGCAGTGAATGAAAATCTTCCTTTCCAACCCTCATGAACACTGGGTTTGCTTTTTCATTTTTTTATATTATCAGTAGCAAAATTGAGAATTATGTTATGGCTCATTGGCCATGTATATGAATTTCTTCCTTTCTAAATTACCAATTGATTTCCTTGACTCATTTTTCTACCACTACACTTGATTTTTCCCCATTAGTTTATAAGTGATTTTATATAGTGCAAATATCCACACTGATATATTTTATTATATTGAACCCAAAACCTCTACATGTTTCAGAATTCAAGAAAACAAGTTAAAAGACAAAAGAGAAATTGATGAAAATTGGCAATAGCTATAACAATTTTTCTTTATGATTGGTGTACTATTTTGAATAGAAAGTCCTTTATCATCCCAAGAATATATATATATATATATATCACATGTTTACATTGTTATTCATTTATATTCATTTTTGTTTTCCATTAGTTTGCTAGTATGTTTTTAATTTTATTTGTTAAGATTAAACCTTTACAACTCTGGAATTCATGTTTGAGATGAAGTTTAAAGTGGTAATGAGTCCAACTTTATTTTTTCCAGCTAGTTAATTAAGTGCTCTAACATGGCCTACTGAATAGCCCTCCTTCCTTTCTTGTGGATTTTTTTTTTTTTTTTTGAGATAGGGTCTCGCTATGTAGCCCTAGCTAGCCTCAGAATCACAGCAATCCTTCTGCCTCAGCCTCCCAAGTGCTGGGATTACAGATGTGCTATCTTTTCTCAGCCCCTTGGGGGGCAGTCATTTTGGAAAGGCTTCCTACAGCTGCATCTGGGGCCACACTGCCCAAAATCCTGGTCTAATCTGAGTTTAGGGCCTAATTAAGATGTTCAGAGGCCAAAGATACTACAAAAAATTAGCCTATTCCCCAATTCTTTTATGTAGTCCAAAATAAAAGCAAGACTACATTATAAAATACAATTTTTCTTTTATGACAAAAAACTAGATGGGCATGGCAATGCATGTCTGTAATCCCAGCAATCTGGGAGGCTGAGGCAGGAAGACTGCAAATTTGAGTCCAGCCTGGACAATTTAAGTAAATTCCTGAAACTCTTGCTCAAAATAAACAATAAAATGGTGGGGAGTGTGGCTTAATGTGAGACCCCTGGTTTAATCCCCAGTAATGAAAAGAAAGAAAGAAAGAAAGAAAGAAAGAAAGAAAGAAAGAAAGAAAGGAAGGAAGGAAGGAAGGGGGAAGGAAGGAAGGAAGGAAGAAAGAAAGACATGGGGAAGAGAGAGGGAGGGAGGGAGGAAGACACAAAACATGCATGGCAACTGTAGTGAATTAACTAAATAGTTAACTTGTAACACCCAGCTGAACTGAATTGGTGTGGTGCTGGGTGTGGAAGGCCCACCCGAAGATTGTTAGTAACAGCCTAAAAAGGAGAACTGGAGGGGAAGATGGGGTGCTGTTGATCCTCCTGGAGAAGCTTGTCACACTGGCTTTCCTGATATGAACCTGGCTGTTCTCATGGTTGGAAGAGCTTGTGTCCTTGCTGTCACTGGGTATGGCTGTGGTTCTCTGTAGGGGAGCTCTGGTTCTTACCTTGAACATCATTTCCTGGCTCCAGTGTAGCTTCATCCTGTGGGCACAGATCCTTCATCCCCCTAGTGTAGGCTTTCTAGCTTCCACCATTGGCCTTTGGGGCTTCCCAGTGGAGATCTTTGATACAGATGTGCATGAGACATTGTAGTGGGCTCTAGGACTCCAGTTGGATTTGTGGCAGATATTGCTATGGGCTCTAGAACTTAGCAGGACATTGTCATAGAATCTAGGCCCTCAGCTGGATTCTTTGGGTCTCCAGTGTGTGGACAGATCCCTGGCACTCTTCTGCATTTGACTGTTTGGATGAATATTATAAAATAATCCTATAAATTGTGTGTTCTGTATTAAATCTATTCCCCTGTAAACGCTGACTACAACTGCAACTCAAAATAGTTTATGTCTAGATCTTCCCCAGGTGTTTGTGCACTCATGAATGCACATACTCTGCTTTGGCTGTGCCCTTCCCATGGACTTTCTCTGTCTGCAAGTCAAGTTGCATGTCTGACTGCTTGATTTCCAGCAAACTGCAGCTCAGCACTGCACAATCTCTTACCACTCAAGACAGAAGCAGCAAGTTCCCCTCTAGAATCGTGTTCCCATTAAAGAGACAGACCTCAGGTGGAAGCAGGCAACATAATAACTGGAGCTGCCCATCAGAAAGTCACCCTTGCCTGCCCAGTTCTCACAAAGCAGTGTGTCTGGTGCAATGACCGGTCTGTGAGGAACATTAGTCAGGAGCACAGACGGTGTCTGTGTTCTTCAGGTGCCCACGCACAAGGAATGTATTAGCTTTCATTGCTGTGACCAAATATCTGATACCAAAAAGCTAAAGAAGGAAAGGTTTATTGTGGCTCATGATTTCCAAGGGTTTGGTCCATGGTTGGCTGGCTTCAAGACAGAAACAGCAGGGTGGAAGGGTCTGGTGGAGGCAAGATGCTCACATCATGGCCACCAGGAAGTGAAAAGTGAAAAGGAAAGGGAGCCAGAGACAGAGGAAGGGCCCAGGGCAAGAACATAGCCTTCCAGGTTAAACCCCAGCAATCCAACCAGGCCCTATATTCTAATAGCACATTTAGCTCTGAACTCCTCAATAGTGAGTTCAGGGGCCCCTGTGATTCAGTGCTCTCTCCAGGCCCCACCTTGAACTTCACCACACTGGGAATCAAGCCCCCAATACTGGAGTGCTTTGGGGACAGTTCACACTTAAACCATAACACGGAGGGACAATTTCCAGGAGATGGCTCAAGGGTGATGTACATACCAGGCCGCCAAGATTGGGTTCCTCACTTGGCTCCTTTGTCCTGCCATCAGGAACTTGGCCAGGCTGGTGGGGAACCCTATCTAAGACCCAACTGAGAAAGTCTGGTTTGAAAACCCTGAGATCAGGAGAACAACTGATGAAATCAACCCAGGATGCAACTAAGACTGCCTCTGTTGGCGAAGATGGCATGGTCCTGCCCATGGGATTGACTAATGTGCTCCCCACCCTGCTCCAACTTGATGATACCAGAGGCCCTGGCAATTTTAGTATCCCAACTACCCAGCCATGGGCTCAATACCAACTGAGGCCAGACCAACCAGAAACTTTCCTCTGAGTTTTTCTGAATATGAACGTGTGATGGGGCCCCCTGTCCTTTCTTGGAAGCAAAACCAAGATGGTAGAACATCTTGATTCAGCCTGATTCCTGCCTGTGGGAAAAGCTGGAAGAGGGCTCCGAGCATGGTACCTCTGCCTAATACTTCCCTCTGATCCCAGAGCTTGTGAGGCTAGCTGTGCTCTCCTGGGAGAGGACACCCGCATGATATTTGTACTTCCTGTGACCTTGTCGCATCTGACCCACCCATACCAGTCCTCAACACTCACCAGCCCAGCCCAGCCATGTCCTGCCTCTGTAGCCCAGGCTCTTTTGTTATGTAACAGAAAAATAACTCAGGCTAGCTTAGGCAAGAAGGAAGTTCATTGCAAAATAAATGAACCATAAGCAGGGCAATAATTGCTAGACACAAGATCACCAACATAGGATTTTTCAGGCTCTTTCCCTGGTCTCTGTGTATCAGCTTTATGCTCTTAGGGAGCAGCTTCTCCTAATGGTAGAATCAGGCTGTTAGCAGCATCAGGCTGCAATCTTCCTGGCTTTGTGCCTTAGGAAGATCCAGAGGCAAGTTCCTGTCCAGTCTGGTCTGGGTTGGCTAAGGAGGCTGGGTTGCTAGGATACTAACAAGCCATGCCCTTGAGTATCAGGGGGTTGGGAGTAGCATGCAGAGGTGTGTTAGTCGGTGAGGGCTGCCATGACAACATACCACCGCAGGGTGGCTTCCACGACAAACATTTCTTTCTCACAGTTCTGGAGTCTGTGAAGTCCAAGAGCAAGATGTCAGCAAGGACCTAGGTGTGACGGTGCACACACATAATCCCAGCACTTTTGAAGGCTGAGGCAGGATTGAAGTTGAACCCTTGCCTGGGCAACTTAGCAAGACCCTGTCTTAAGAGAAAAATTTAAAAGACGGAGGATATAACTCAGTGTGAAGGCCCTGGGTTCAATCCCCAGAACCAAAGCAAAAGTCAGCAAAGCAGGTTTCATTCTGAGGCCGCTTCTCTTGGCTGGCTGGTGGGTGTCACACTGCTGTGTGTTCCCGTGACCTCGAGGTGTGTGCTTGTGAGAGTGAGTGGACTTTTGTGCCTCTGGTTGTAAGGACACTAATCCTTCCTTTATGACCTCCTTTAGCCATACTTCCTAAGTTGGCTTCCCACAGTAAAGGGACAGAATTTTTTAGACCAAAAGAGTCCATCAGGCAACCAGCACAGTGGGTGAGGAAAGAGCTACAAGGCAAGGATAATAAACAAACCCTAGAGTCTTCGAGAGAGAAAAACCAGGTCATTTATCGGGAACCAAGACTCAGCACCTCACAAGCTTCACCACAATACTGCCATGCTTCCAAGTCTGAGGAGAAACATTTATGGTAGAGTGTCATATCCAGCCTTCTTTTCATCAAGAAGGGAAGTAGAACAAGGACATTTGCAAATATTCCACAACCCAGAAAGTCTGGGTCCTGTGGTCTCTTAGGAAGCCACTGGAAGATGTATTTCAACAAACACGGGGTCTGAGGAGCAGGAGATCCAGCCAGAAGAAGCTCGCAGACAGGGGGAAAGCAGCCAGTCCAGTCTGGAGCACAGGCGGGGCTATATAGGGACAGGCTGCTCAGAAAGGAAAGGGGCTGACAGAGGCTCTGTGAGTCTTAGCATTTGCATTATTATTGCCAGGCATTTGATAGATCAGTTGGAACATTTGAAAATAAAATGGAAACAGGAGGGCTGGGGATATAGCTCAGCAGTGCAGCACACGCCTGCTTGGTAAGCACAAAGCCCTGAGTTTGATTCCTGGTACCAAAAAACACACAAATAATCCCTCCCCAAAAGTCTTTAAATCTAATGTTAACAGTGCATAGTATGTTATGCCAGGTGTGGCAGCACATGCCTGTAATCCCAGCACTTGAGAGGTTGAGGCAGGAGGATTGCTGTGAGGTCCAGGCCAACCTGGGCTACATAGTGAGACCCTGTCTTGAAAAAAAATAAAAAGAAAGAAAAGGAAATAGGTACAAAGAAAGCTAAGTAAATGAAGGGAGAAAACCTGAGGCAACTGTTAATTCAAGGCGGAAAAGTAAATGCTTTGCATTAAGAGGGAATTGTATTTACCTAGCTGCAAGAAGGTAAATGCCATTTATGTCACAATTACTGAGATCTAGCAAATGTGTAGTACGGAGGTCAGGATATTGATAGGATCATATAAGGAGGTAAATCCTGTACTGTGATAGGTGCTGAAGAGAATAAACGGCAACATAAACATCCTATTCAGGAAAATGGTTACAGGCCAGGGATTTAGCTCAGCGGCACAGTACCTGCCCGGCAAGCGTGAGGTTGCAAGTTCAATTCCCAGTACAAAAAACCAAAAAAACAAAAAACAAAACAAAACAAAACCCACAAGGAATATGGTTACAAATAGTGGAGGAGCCAGCAAAATCAGTTTAAGGGTGGTCCCAGGAAACAGGTCAGAAAGGGAAAGGCAGAAGAATTTGATACAAGCCTTTTATTATCATTTGATGTTTGAACAGTGTGTAGAACTACTTTGATCAGGATTACACATAATAAGTTTTGGACACCTACTGTACACTATGCTGACTATTTTAGTTAATAGTAATGTATGGTTGAAAATTGCTTTTAAAAAATAGATGGGTCTTGATGCTTTCATCTCAGACAAATAGAAAGTACATGGGGTGGCAGAGCTGTCCGTCAGCTCAATGCTGCCCTTTCACAGTAGGTTTTTTTTTTTTTTTTTTTGGTACTGGGAATCAAACTCAGGACCTTATGCTTGCCAGGCAGGTGCTTGTACCGCTGAGCTATATCCCTGGCCCTGCAGTGTTTTGCAATCCTGGAAACATCATGCTCTACCCTGCGCTATATTATGACTTGCATTTATCAGGTATCCCTTAGCAAAGCAGGTGGGGGAGAATTAAACATAACGTTAAAACAAAGCACCACTGCAAACACTAAAGAAAATCACCAGTCTAGTCCAGACCATCTGGTTCAGATGCGGTAACAGAAGTTCAGAGAGGTGGATGGGCTTGCCCAGACTGACACAGCAAGTGGGGGCAGAACGTATCCTAAAACCCAAACCCACACGTTTTTCGGTGACCTCCAGGCCCTGCAGTCCGGCCTCCTGGACCTCTGCTGTGGGAGTGAGTAGTGGCAGCAAAGGGAATTTGAGGGAGCTCACGTGGAGGTCTTCATTTAACTGAATAATTACACTATGCAGGGAGTTGTAAGCAGTGTAGCCTAAAAGCACAAGCTCTCTTGTCGCTTTTCTTCCTCCCCATCCTTTTCCTAAGCAACTTCTGGTGAGGGGTTTTAGAAGAAAAGGGAATCTGAAACGATTCTCACTAAAGTGTAAATGACTTCCACCACAATTTTTATCTTATCAAGGCATAATTCATGAACGATTTGATGGACTGGTTTTCACGGAGTAGGAAACTTCCTGGGGGTGGGAAGGAATCTAGGGACACTGGGAGCCCCTAGGCATTTTATAAGGAAATCTCTGAGAAAATGTCCAGCATAGTTTTCTTGTTTGTACTACCTAGGATCCAAAGCCAGGGATTTGTTCTGACAGATTTTGTGTATCAAACAAGCTGCTTTTGTTCATTTTCAAAGGCAATTTCCCATATTCTATAGAACTGCAGTAACTCTAGCCCAAAGGAAAGGCAATCTGTTCTTATTTCCTATACAGCCTTTATGGATTGATATTAAATTTTCATGGGGTTCTTCGCAATTTGCAAATATTGCTTATATCAGAGACCTCAGAAGAGCACCAGTTTTGGAGGCAAAGACTCCTGGGTCCAAATTCCACCCAAGGGGCCACGTCCGTGCCTGTCACCTGCCGCTCTGATCCTATATCCGGTTGCGCAGCCGTCATCTTCTCCCGTGTCCCAGGCAACAGATGATGTGTGACCCGTACACTGCGCCCGGTACCCAGCCGGAGCTAAGCGAGTCCAGCTCGCTTCGCTGGAGCTAAGCGAGTCCAGCTCGCTTCCTGCCCTGGGGCGCTACTGCTGTCCCAACCGATGATCAAGAGTCCACCCCAGTTTCCCTCTCTATGGTCAGGTAGGGGAGATGGGGAAGGCGAAGAGGAAGTGACCTCGCTGCCCTCAGCCAGGTGTCCGCGTTCCGAGACCCGCGCTTTCTTAGGTTCCAGCGCAGCCGGCAGCTTCTGACCTGCGGGGGCCGGGTGTCGGATCTCCAAGGAGAGGGAGAGGTAGTCCCCTCATGCGGCCGGCAGGTGGCACCAGAGCCGCGCGGAAGCTGAGCGCAAGCTCAACCTGCCTGGGATGGGCGCGGCTAGGCGGGGAGGGGGCGCGGCGAGGAAAGGGCCCGGTAAACAAGGGCGGGGCATACGGGGAGGCGAGCATGGGGCGGTGCTTAAGGGAGGGGCTTAGGGGCGGGGCGGTGATCAGTCCACACCCAAGGGCACCCTCCCTCTGGCAGAGTAATCCTGAGTGTGAGCCCCCAAATCTAGACCCTCGGGGACTGCAGACGCGGGATTACTCAGGCCGGGACAACGGATGTGACCTAACAGGTGTGACCTAACCGCACCTGGCCAACTAGAACGCAGCCTCCTACCCTTTGGTCACTTTTCCCTCTCTTTTTCTGTTCTTTCTGTTAACTTTGCTGCCCTTTGTAAACATACCACACTCTGTCCCCACGCTGTTGCCCTTGCAGGTGCCCTGCAAGCGCGATTTTTAGATCAGACAGCATCTGTTTCAGCTTCTGAACAGAGGCTGCACCTCTTCCCCACGGCTGATTTATTTCCCAGCCCACAGTTGCAGACATAGAGCGCAGACCCTAAGCTGAACTCGTTGCTTCTGGTCGTTCTCTATGCTAAATTTATTCCTGTAATTTTGTTCTGAGTGCCCGTGCTCTTTATTTAAATGTAAGTATATCGATGTATCGAATTACAAATAGACAAGTTCCATAAAGCAAGATTCTTGTATTTGCAAGATCATCCCCTTACTCCATTCAACCCCAAATTAGCAGATCATTTATCCCCTTGGGGCTGAACCCTCTTCATTTAATAGCCTCATGAGCACCCATCTTCTGCAAAAAGGGCTCAAACTTTTCTCACTTCCATTTTTAGTGCACTCATTGATATCCACGCAGCAGATTTGGGATTTGTCTGGGTGAAGTCGTTAGTAGAGCATTGTGCCTTTACATTCATTTTCTATAGTTGGGTAGTCACACTTCCCTACAGATGACTATGGGTTTCTGTCTTAGCCATAAAACTAATTTAGAAATTTGGTTTTATCTGCATAAACTACAGAATGTGAGATACTTTTAGAAATTACCATTTTAGCTAAGAGTGACCCTCCTTGTTCTCAATGTATGTATAAGCAAGAAGAAACTGGGTGTAATCACGTCAAATCCTAAAATGTCCTCTTTAAGTCTAGGAATGCAGCTCAGCATTAGAGTGCTCTGTCTACCACATACAAAGCCCTGGATTCAATCCCCAGTACTGGGAAAAATAAAAATGTCATTTAGAAATAAGATTTTCCATTATTTATTTTTTCTTTTTTAGCGAAATATACCTGCTATGGTTTGAATATTTGTGCCCCTTCTAAAATTAATGTGGGAGGGGCTGGGGATTTAGCTCAACGGCACAGCGCCTGCCTGGCAAGTGCAAGGTCATGAGTTCGATTCTCGGTACCAGGCGAAAAAAAAATTAATGTGGGAATTGAAACCCCAGGTGATGCTGTTAATGACACCTGCAGCAGGTGGTGAACCTTGAGGGTGGAGCCTCAAAAATGCCACTAACCACCTTATAAAAGGGCTGAGGGAATACCTAGCTCCCTTTGGCCCTTTGGCCTTTCCCCCCATGTCATGGATAGAAAATTAAGGAATCCAAATCCTCTCCATTGAGACATTAGCTCTGCATGGCATCTGGGTAACAGGGCATACATTTATAGTCTGAAATGCTAGAACAGGCTGGGTATGGTGGCACAGGCCTGTAATCCCAGCACTTGTGAGGCTGAGGCTGAAGCATCTTTGTGTGTTCAAAACCAGCCTGGGCTACAAAGTGGGCTCAAGGCCAGCTTGAACTACACAGTGAGACCTTGTCTCAAAAAGACAAAAACAAAACAAAAAACTGAAATGCTAGAACAGGCCAGGGGTATAGCTTAGTGGCACAGTGCCTGCCTGGCAAGCACAAGGTCCTGAGTTCAATTTCTAGTATCAAAAAAAAAAGAAGAATGAAATGCTGGAGCAACAATAACAACCACTTCTATACCATTTACTACTATTTAAACACTTTATATACATCATTTAATTCTCCAATAATTCCAGCAAACTGACACTGTTATGTCATCTCTACTTTTCAATAGGGAAACTGAGGCATAGAGAATCCTCCACCATAACTTGACAAAGGTGATGGAACCTGTGTCCGTCAGAATCCACACATTTTACCACCACACCCTATGATAGCACAGGATACTTCATGTAGCTCAAGTATTTTCTTATATTAACCTGGGAGCGTTCGGGGAATAATTCAGATCTTAATGAAATTTGCTTCAAAGAATGCAGCTGAATTGAAATGGAAATTCTAATATGTGGCATTCATGAATAAATTATAGGATTCTCTGGTTTTAAATAAAAATTATTTGCATATCTTGTTACTGTCATCAGGGAAGAGGAGGAGTCGGGCTCGCACAAGGCAAGATTCACTGTAAAATCTCCCCTGCTTGCCCTCATCACCTGGCCAGCGGGTTGAGAAAGAGCATCAGTTGCTGTGGCACAGCGAGAGGAGTGTTCTGCCTGCTGCTTGGGATCTGTGAGCCTCAGCCATTCACGGAAGGGATCAGCAGTTTCCTCACCAAAGTTATCAGTGCTGACGGTGAAAGTACCTTCCAGTTTCATTCTGCTGCTTCAGATCTTTATGGATGGGTTAATTAATCATGGTCACTTGCCTTTAATTAGACACATCTCTGCCTCTTCCTGCTCTGCCTGATGTCTGTTGATGCCCGGCCACAGATTTTTCCTTCCATTCAGCAGTGCGGAGGTTTTCTTTCTCTTTAACCCTTCCCTCAAGCGTACATACACACGCAGATAGAGACAGACAAAAACAATTACACACACATGTCTACACAGCACATGACCCCCTCACACCCCAATGTCTCTCTTCTGCCCAGGACTTGGGTTCTCAGAGAGCAGAGAGTGCCACCCAGGAGTCCACATCGATAGTCTTACCCTTTCTATGGTCTTCCAGGTCCCTGGTGTCGCTGGGAGATTTGGGGCTGGAGGTCTATGCTGCCAGTGTGGCTCTGTGACCAAGCTGCTGTGTGCCTATGAGCAAAGCACCTAACCTCTCTGAACCTCCATTTCCTTGGCTGGGGGAGGTCATATTGTCATCATCTGGGGTCCTGAGGGAGGAGTAAATGAAAATCCAAGTCTACAGAGATGTTTGATTCAGTCTCCCCCAACTGCCCCTGCAAGCCATCCATTCCTTATCCCTGGAGCTGAAGGTAAAAGGACCAGGAAAGTGCTGGGACCTCCTGCACAGTCACAGGCTTTGACCAGGAGAGAAGCCACCTTGGTGACCAAGGAGAATGACAGGAGGGAGAGAAGATGGAGAAAGGAGGAGCGGTTGGAGTGGACAGAGTCCACTACTCCTCTCCCATTACTTGGGCTTCCCACTTGCCAGACACTGGACTGGCCCAGGGGGTGCCCACAGTGTGGTGGATTAATTAATGGTCAACTTGTAACACCCAGCTGAACTGAATCAGCGTGGTGCTGGGTGAGGACTGCCGGCAACAGCATAAAAAGAGAACTGGAGGGGAAGATGAGGTGCTTGTCCTGAGATGCTTGTCAAGCTGATTTTCCTGATAAGAGCTCAGTTGTTCTCATCATCAGAGGAGCTCAGGTCCTTGCTATCACTGAGGATGGCTGTGGTTCTCTTTAGGGGAGCTCTGGTCCTTACCTTGAGCTTTGGTTCCTATCTCCAGAGCAGATCCCTCAGTCTGTTATCACAGATCCTTCATCCCTCTGGCACAGACTTTCTAGGTTCCACTACTGACCTTTGGGCCTTCCCAATGCAGATCCTTGATACGGACTTGCATGAGACATTGTCGTCATGGGCTCTAGGTTTTCAGCTGGACTCATGCAGGACATTGCCATGGACTCTAGATCTTCAGCTAGACTCATGCAGAACATTGCAGTGGGATTCAGACCCTGAGCTGGATTTTTTGGATCTCTAGTGCATAGACAGATCTCCCTTACTCTTTTGCCTTTGACTTTTTGGGTGAATAGTATAAAATAATCCTATAAATTATGTGTCCTGTATTAAATCTTTTCTCACGTAAACCCTGACCACAACAGCTGATCAGGGGGAGCTAGGGGAGCTGGAGGAGCTGAGTGGGTGCGGAGGGTGATGGAGATTCTCGAAGGTGGTGATGATGGTTGCACAACATAGTGATTTTATTTCATGCCACTGAGTTCTACACTTCAAATGCTTAGATGAAAAATTTTACATACACTTTACCCCCAAGATAAATGAGATTATCTCATTTAAAGTAGAAGTTTTGTAACTTCACTGTGTAATGACCACTGAGTGAAAATCAACACCTCTACAGGAGTGTGTGAATGCTAAGAGCCTGGCTTTGGGAGCAGGCAGAACTGAGATGGGGTTCTGGCTCCACCACACCCTCGTTTTATAACCTTGGGCAACTAAATTCTCCTTGTAGAGCACAGTCAGCTAACATTTACTCCCAGGCAGTAAGTAGTTTTGGCTTTGCAGGTCCATATACGGTCTCTGTTGTGAGGTGATACCACCAAGGCAGCAGCTACGGACAGCACGGAAATGAATGGATGTGGTTTCCAACGAAAGCAGGCAGTGGCAGGATTGGCCCACGAGGTTCAGCTGGCTGGCCAGTGCCTGCTTTGTGGCCTCGGTTCCTTTACTTGTCAGACGGGGACAGCAGCGGTCCCTTCTCCCAGTATCATAGTGGGAATCAAACAGGGAAATGTGCCAAGTGCTTTGCCATTGCCTGACACAGAGTAAGTGGCCAATAAATGTTCGCAGTTGTTCAGGTGGTTGTTGAAGTAGGCGCTGAGAATGGAGAAGAAGGAGGTTGTAGTTATTGATCTCCTACTGTGTACACCGTAAGGCCAAGACTTAGAGCAGTAGGACTTCAATTCTATTTTTATTAGTTACTAAAAGTATTTCCGGTTGGCACAGAGCTTTGTGCCTTGGCCCATTAGCTTATATCATATTCCTGAGTACTCTCTGGGGTCAATTTTCCAGATCAGGGAGGAAGGCTTTCGAGTTCATTCTGCCGGGGAGAGCGGAGACAAGGTTTGAGTCCTCGGCCATCAATTCCAAACTTGTGTTCTTAGCCAGGGGAGCTGCCCAGGAGATTTGGAAATATCTGGGGGTGCTTGTAAGTGTGTTAAAGATAGGGGAGCTACTGGAGTTTAGTGGCCGGGGCCTCCATGGTCTCATGTAAACATCTGTAAAATGAAGAATAATGCAGTCCCAAGAGTCAGCGGTACCTGTGACAGGACACTGCTCCACGCCATGCTGTCCAGTTGCGATTCGGGTTCCCAACCAGCACTCTGTCCTATGGGGAAACTGAGTCCACCGAGGGTGCAGAGCAGTGACACAAAGCTAGGTGTCCCCAGGATGGGGCGAAGTGGTGCAGGAGGGTCTTTCATCTCTGCTGGGAGTGGGAGAGACAGCTGGTGCAAGTTATGAAGTTTTAATTTTGCAGATTCTTTGCATTTCTAACTACTTTTGCACGAAAGCAGCAGCAAATTTTCCATGGTGGGGGAGGGTGCTTGATTGTCCGGCTCACAGCATGGACCTGAGCAGTGAGAGGTCCCAGCTTAATCTCTCCGGGCTCTAACACTCACTGAGTCCAGAAGACAGTAACATATGCCTGGCCCTTCCCAGGCCTGTAGCGAGGATCGGGCGAAGCTACAGAATGAAAGTACATACTTCTGCACAAAGGGGAAGCGTTCTTAAAAGGTAGCTCATAGAATAATCAGCAACGACATAAAGCTCTTTTCTTTTTTTGGTCTTTTTGAGAAAGGGTCTTGCTATGCAGTTCAGGCTGGCCTTGAGCTTACTTTGTAGCCCAGGCTGGTCTCGAACTTGCAACAATCCTCCTGCCTCAGCCTCCCAAGTGCTGGGGTTACAGGCATGTGTCACCACTCCCAGTATACTAAAGCTCTTTTCTTTGCACCTTGAGACTGGCCTCCCAAGCATGCATGGGGTTTCACCTAACATCCCAGCATGGGGCCACCACTGCCTGCCCCTCCTGCAGCACCCTGAGATCTGTTGTGATTGCTTCTCTGTCATTGCCAGCCAGAGTGGAAAGTGAGCCTAGGAGAGCAACCCTGTGCCCCGTTGGTCCTAATTCCTCTAGTCATGGAGAAGGACGTGGAGCAAAAAGGAGCTGGGACAGCTGGGTGGGTCACCTGCTGCTCAGAGTTCCTTTGGTCAAAATGTCAGGTTGGAATTAATCTGTTCAAATGTCAAGCTACTCCCTACACACACACACGAGGGAGCGCATCAGCAGGACAAGGGTCAGGCATCCGCTCTTCCGGGCTCTGATTTCTGTTTTTCCACCCAGGGTTCCTTAGTCAGCCAGGCCCCTGCTGCTGAAGATCAGTTCACTGCTTCCTAGCTTTGCAGCTCTGCATCTCTGAGAGCCGCATGGCTCCAGGGTGGCGTGGCATGGCTCGTCCTGTCTGCCCAGTCCCAGAAAAACAGCCCCAGGAAGATCCCAAGGAGAAGCATCTGAGGAAGTTTCCCCCACGCCAGCACAACAACCTTTTCTCTCAAACCCCAGCTCTTTCACTTACTGACAGGGCGACTTCAGGAAGTTACTTAACCGCTGGCTGCAGTATTCCCGTCTGTAACACGAGGGTGCTAACCTCTATATTAAAAGGTTGTTGTGGGGGCTAAATTAGATTTGTTGTGTAAAGGGTAGACACACAATAGGTGCCCATTTGGTTAGAATTCCTGTGGCTACAAATTGGCTTAAGTAGGAGGAGCAAGTAGACTGGCCAGCCAAGTCTAGCAATTAGTCAGATTTTATTTTATTTTATTTTATTTTGATGCCAGGAATTGAACTCAGGACCTTGTACTTGCCAGGCAGGCGCTTGTGCTGCTGAGCCATATCCCTGGTTTGGTCAGATTTTAACCAGACCTATGGCTGTGTTTCCTTGCATTCCCAGGGCTTTGGTCTCTTTCTTTATCATTGTTTCCTTTTCTGTCCAGCTTGCCTCATTGTGACAATATGTCTGCTGTTATTCCAGGTCTTCCATCTACCCTCTGCAGCATCCAGAGAAGAAAGCTCTCTTTTCTGTGACAATCGACAGAAATTGGAGGTTTTGCTCAGATTAGAACACTTCAGAAGGAATCATGGGGGGCTGGGGATTTAGCTCAGCGGTACAGCACCTGCCTGGCAAGCGCGAAGTTGTGAGTTCAATTCCCAGTACCGGAAAAAAAAAAAAAAAAAAGGAATCATGATCCAATAGCAAAAGGATGGGACTTGGCACCTTGAGCTCCACCAGAGTTCATGCCCGTCCATGTCTTCACATCTGCCTCTCCAAAGCCTTGTAATACAATGTTTTGTACACAAATAGACTCTTGGGAAGAGCTTATTGAATCAGTCGATCACTGAGGGCTATAAATTCTAAGGAGAAAATGAGTCTCTCTCTCTCTCTCTCTCTCTCTCTGTGTGTGTGTATGGCTCACCATTTTCTGAATCAGTTGCCCACTTAGCGGTAATTTCCAAGGTGCTCTTTTCAGTGAATCCCAGTAAAGGTCAACAAATTTGCCTTTTCCCAGAAAACAGCTTTCTTCTTCCAGGAATGTCAGCATCGCCTGAATCCCCTTGCCAGGCCCTAGGAGGCGACCCACGCTGCTCCGTGCTATCTGGATGCAGTGCACTCTTGCCAGGGAGAATGAGATTTTAAAAATCCAATTCCATTTTTAATCACTGAGTCCAATAAAGGAGATTAAATTGATTTTAAATAGCTTTTTCCCCCCTTTTTGATGGAAATGAAGAGGAGATTGAAGCTTGGAAGGGCTGGACTTTTTTTTTTTTTAATTAGAATGTGTGGTGCAGAGCCCCAGGTAGCCTTCGTGAAGGATGCTGATTGTCTGTGGCCGGCACAGAGGTCCTGGCAGGGCGGTGACATAGAGTCTAAGGAAATAGGCTTCCCGAGCAGCTGTTTGGGCTTTGCCCTAGACCACGCCCGTTCCCACTGACTGAGGTCATCACTTAGCAGACCTGCGGATTCTACCCTTTCTACCCACCCTGGCTCTTGGTGCCTCCGTCCTGGGCCAGATTTCCCAGGTCTAGGCTCAGCCCCCAACCAGATCCATGCTTGTAATGCACAGATCCTACCCACTGTACCCCTCAGAACTCTGTGATGCTCCCCACCGCCGACAGAGCAAAATCTGTTCCTTCAGGATGGCCCGACCCACAGCCTGCACCTTATTTCCAGTGCATGTGCAGCCTCCTTCGGGGAGATGGGTATTGCTTCCCCTCTTCACCACTGTCCTCATGCTGCTCGAGGCCACTTGAGGAGAAAGGACAGGAACCATGTCCTCCTTCCTGCCCCTGCCTCTGCCCTTGCTGGGGTGCCCAGTTCAGGGTGCTTTTCATATGCCCAGGACAGTGAGGACAGTAGCTGGCTCATACAGGGCATGTGGCACCAGTCACTGACTGGGTGAATTTGCCCCACGATGTCCTCTGGTCCCCAAATTAGGACAGCGGTCTGTACCCATTTCACAGACAGGAACCTGAGGCTCAGAGAAGGGAAGGATATGCCCAAGCAAGTGATGGCCCTGGAGCCATTCAGCATGGCAGCCCCAGGGCAGGGAGACCTCTGGAAACACAGCTGTGCTTGGCCAACACAATCCTGTGATCACTAATTCCGCTCTTCCTCCCCAGCCCTGCCCTCCCAACCCACCAGGAATCCAGGCCCCAGGACCCAGCAGGTCTGCATAATTTCCTG
Organism: Chinchilla lanigera; assembly: GCF_000276665.1. Taxonomy (NCBI): domain Eukaryota; kingdom Metazoa; phylum Chordata; class Mammalia; order Rodentia; family Chinchillidae; genus Chinchilla; species Chinchilla lanigera. Next base: position 1,057,639 of record NW_004955450.1, on the reverse strand, counting down.
AATGTCACCAAATCCATCTGTCACTCCCCAAGAGCAAAGAGCGTCCCAATTGCCATCCAGTGTACCCAGGGAGGCTTCAAACCATATGGCAAGGAAGCCCCGCTGTGAAATCCCATTATTGCTTTCTGCTAATTGGCTTTAAAGCTCGCGAAGTACTTAGGTAGGGGCCAGCCCAGAAGGCGGCACCCGGAAGGCACATCGCCCCCCTACGTGAGCTCATCCCTTTCAAATCTCTTCCCTGCAGGAGCTCACCACCGTGGTGAGGCTGAGTGGGCTCAGGGGACAGCTCCACCCCCACACATAGGTAACTGGGACAGGAGCAAGTTTGAAGACACAAACTCATGTTTTTCTCTGGCCCCTGTCCCTCTGGCAACCAGGACATCTGTTCACTGCCCCGATGGGGGAGAAGCAGAGGCTGGGAGGACTCCTGGCCCTCACACATAGCATCTGGTTGCTACTCCTTGCTGGGGTGGTGGAAGGGGCCTGGGATGGTCGAGGGCTTCATCCCTGCTAGCCTGGCAGCACTTTCCCTGCTGGTGTCTGGAACTGTCACAGTGACCTGGAGCAAGGGCGGGGTGGGGCACCGTGACCTCTGTCCAGCACCACAGGGGAGGCTGTGAGAGGCTGCAGGAGTCTGGCCAGGGGGAGGCAGAAGCATGAGGGCAGGAAAGGTCAGGGAGCCGCTGTGCATGGACCCAATCTCAACTCTTCTTCTCAAGGGGCCCACCTGTTCAGAGACACCAGGTGCGACAGACAGAGCCTCAGACCAGGGGTGACTTTTTTTTTTTTTGTCTTTTGGAGACAGGATCTCACCACGCAGTTCAGGCTGTCCTTGAACTCACTTTGTAGCCCAGGCTGGCCTTGAACTCACAACAATCCTCCTGCCTCAGCCTCCTGAGTGCTGGGATTACAGGCATGCACCACCAAGTCCAGCTCAGGGGTGACTTTTAAGGTGACTTCCACTGCAAACAAGTTTAGGGAATGACTAAGGCGATCCATGATGCAAGAAGCCCAGGATTTAGCTACTGGGACAGGGACAAACCTGCTGAAGATGTTTGTCACAGAGTAATTCAAATGGAGACAAGGCCATGAATTATTATTTGTTTGCTTTGTTTTTTGAGGCAGGGTCTTGCTATGTATTCCAGGCTAGACTTGAACTCACTAGGCACTTGCAGTGATTATCCTGCCTCAGCCTCCCGAGTGCGGGGATTACAGGTGGGCCTCACCACACCCCATTTGCTTTTTATTTTTTATTTTTTTAAAAGATTTCACTCTGATCCCAAAGCAATGAATTATAGCATAAATCCTCAGTGATGATTTCTTGGGGATACAGAGACAGGCTTTACCCAACATGTCATATTCGGATGTCCCCAAGTCTCCTCTGAACACCTCTCTCCACAGGCCTAGGCCTTCCATGAGTTGTCCAGACGCTGTTTTCTCCAAACTCAACTCTGTGCCCATCATTTTAGCTTCCCCTCTGGGCCCCCGAGAGCCCCACTGTCCCAGTCCCCTGCATTCTCTGGATAAGCCTCCACTTTCCTGGAATTGACCAGCTTCCTCCTCTCCTTCCACTCCACAGTGATGTCCAGGAGGCTGAGGTCCACAGACAGGGACCCTCCTGTTCCCAAAGGGAGGTGAGAAGTGATCACAAGTGCTTGGGTGTCATTTTCTTCCCTCTCCCTCGTATGTGGGCAGCAGAGTCCCAGCCCTAGAAAGATCCCCAGACCCAGCTCCCAGGAGCCTCTGATGAGCCCCTTGCATCCCTCTCAGCAGCTTCCCCTGTCACGACTGCTGCCCCTTCACAGCCCCAGGGTCCACCCTGCCCTGCCTCAGCCTTCTGGAGAGTGGGGAAGCCACGCCCGAGCAGGCCTGCAGAGGTAGGCAGGAGCGAGGGTAGACAGGGGTGCCCCAGAGCTGACCACTGAGCTGGGCAGGCAGGTCAGAGCCCCCACATCTGGCTTCCTCCTGGCTCCCAGCCCCTGGGTCTCTCTGCACCCAGTGAGGCCCACACATTTCTGCTCCCTTGCTAGGGGGCAGAGGGCCTGGATGTCTCGTGTGAGTCCCCCTCCTGCCTCAGCATGCAACACTGAGGCTCAGGGAGAGTGGGGGACCCTCATGAGATCACACAACTTCCGACAGAAGGAGCCAGAACTCAGATCTCCTATTTTTTAGGCTCGTGACTTCCCCACAGCACAAGGTTTAAACAATTTCTAAACTATGGGGTGATTGCTGTTGAAATGAATGAAACTGAAAATGCGAATTTTAAGACAGGCTGTAGTCATTTGGGTTTTTCTTCCACTTTACCAACCCTCAATGAGATTATTTATGTTCTAAATGGAACACAAAGTCCACCCCTACCCTACTCTACCTCTTCCCTTGACTTTGGCCCCATCTCAAGTCATCGACCACCCCTTTTCACCAACCCTCTCACTTAGAACACTTGAGCCATGACAGTTTGCAAATATTTGCCTGCTTTCTGTAAAGAGTTTACCATTAGACCCTTTCCCACCAATTTGCAGCCTCATTTAAATTTCTCTCTCTCTCTCTCTCTTTCTCTCTCTCTCTCTCTCTCTCTCTCTCTCTCGCTCGCTCGCTCTTTCTGTCTGTCTCTCTCTCTCAGTACCCAAGTCATGCCCTGACCTCAGGCTGCTGGCCCTGCCAGGACTCGAGCTTCCTCACACCCATGCGGGGGATGGCAGCACAGCTGCAGCAGCTCCAAGGCATTTAGGGCCTCTGGTCCCCATCAAAGCTGGAGTCTTCTTGTAGGTGAGGTTGGACTCAAGGAATGGCTCCCTTGGGCCAGTCATAAAGGTCCCTGGAGAGGACAGAGCTTGCTCCATGGGAGACATGTCTGACCTTCTCAGCTGTAACCATCCTTCCTCCTCGCCCAGCTCTGAGTCACGCTTTCCCCTTTGCACGCTTTCCCCCTCTTGGGGGCGGGCATCTTACCTCTCCTGGGTCCCCACAGGGTGAGGCTGTATGGCACAGAAGCTGCCCACCATGGGCTGTCACACACACAGCCTCACCCACACGGGAGCTTCACAACCCTCCCCTAGGGTGGCAGGAAGTCCAAGCTGTGATAAAGGCACAGCCGAGGCGTCCACCTCTCTGCACCTGTTCAACCAGTGCCAGTGCACCAGCCCTTACCGAGCTCTGCTTCCCCTGGCTGGCGAGTTGTATTCACACTGTCCTGATGTCTCTTGAGCAGCCCAGACGGTAAACGAAGATGTGTGGCTGAGGCCATCTCAGGCTCCTACCGCTCTGCAGACCTGCCGCAGCTTCCACTGTGCTCCTGGTTACTACCAGTGTCCCATCACACGGCCTACCAGGGCCCCCTCAGGCTGCCAGGTGTGAGCCCACCACCGCTTCCTAATGGAGCCCCCTCTGCTCATCACAGGAAGGCTTTAAAGAAGCCCCGTGGAGCTCACCCCTCGTCTATTTGGGGAGCTCTCATTTCCTCCTCACATCAGCCATTCACCCTGAGGTTTGAGCGCTGCCAGCTAAGGCAGGTCAGGGAGGAGAGGTCATGTATCCACTGTCCTGAGGCTTCCAAAGCTGGCCCTCTGAGGAACTTTCCTCCTGAGATCCAAGGGGAGAGGCAGAGAGCCCCACAGAAGAGAAGGGGTGGCTGAGGTCTCCACAGAAAAAGGCTCCATTTCAGTGTTCAGCTCCAGAGCTCCTCTGGCTCAAGCCCTCATGGCACTGACTATGGCTGAACCCTTCCCAGGGTGTAGAGTCAAGAGTGTATTCTTGGTGACAAGCAGATACAGACTCAGTGCCTGGGCTCCCCAGGGTTCCGTGGACACAGATGAAGGTACAAGACATGGGTGTCACCCTGGAGCTGGACAGGGGAGGCACTGAGGGAGGTAACGGGGGAGGTGTGCCTGTGTCGCTCTGCCCTCTCAGAAGCTCGGTGTCTCTGAGACTTGGTGGACAGAGCATGGGAGAATCTTCCAGCCCACGTGGCCATTGCACAGGGACATGGGGTGCTAACCATGGATGCACATTAGCATCCCCTCGGAGCTTAGAAAACCCCCAACATCCAGGCCGCACCTGGAGCAACCTGAGCAGAGCCTCTGGGGTGGGATCCTGGTGTGCGTGACCTTTAAAGCTCCTCAGAGGATCCCAGGGTGCATCTGAGAACCACTGCCCAGATCTGTCCTTCTCTTTGCTGTCTGTCCAGGTCTGCAAGGCTCTGAAACCCAGCACCTCTTCCCCTGGTGGCTCCTGGTCATCTGGCTGGTGCAGGTGGGGCACCCAGGGGAGCAGATGGGCAGGGTGGGGTGGGGAAACTGGAAGCAGGTTCCTGGGGTGGGGAGGGTCCCGGGCAGTTGCTGGTGTCAAGCCCCAACAAGTGGTCTGCCCTTCCAGGGCTTGTGGGCCTGGACCCAGGAAGTGAAGCCTGGAGTATTAGCACCCCTCTGCTCTGAGAAGAGGAAACATGGGCCTTCTCTGACCATTGGCTTTAAGACCAGGTTAGTAATTACTTCTGATTTAAAGGAAAAAAGCCTTATAGAATGGTCTAGGGCTGAAGAGATAGTCCAGTGGTAGAACATGAATGAGGTCCTGGGTTCAATCCTCATAAAAAATGAAGGAGAAGAAAGAAAGCTCTGCATATTCTCAGTCACTGATACGTAACCAAACCCCATCGTCAAAGTAACAGAATATACTGTCTTGCTGTGTCCAGGTTTCCTCCAGCAGTGGCTGATTCCCTCCTGGCCTGCCAGTGTGGACCTAAACCAACCTCCTCCAGGGCCCTGTGCCTCCTGTGAGTCCTTTCCTGGTCCCTCTAACCTAGCCTGTCATGGTCCTTCTGAGGGTCTGTGAGTGTCAGTCTCTCGCTCATGGCACCACTTCTTCTTTCTAAGCCCATCTATGTCTGTCTTGGTCCTGCTGTCCCAGTGTGCCTGCCCCACTGAGAACCTCTCTGTTGTTTCTCTTTCTCCGCTTGTTCTCTGTTCATATCTCTGTGCCCGGTTTCTGTATCACTCTCTCCCCACTATCTCTGTGTCTGTTTCTTTGAGCCTCTTCCATTCTGAGTTTCCAGATTCTACTTTTTCTAATAGATGATGATAGGTCATAGAAGTAAGAATGTCAGAGAGAGTCCCTCAAATTCACTCCCAGAGCAAGCTGACCCCTCTGCCAGCTCTGGGATTTTTCCAGGCACTGACTGCCACTACCCACCAAGCTGTCAGGATCATTAGTGCACCATCGGGGGAGGCTAGGTGCCAGCACAGGACTCGGGGTGGGTCACACAGAGCCCCACCCTCACGGACAGAGAGCAGCTCTCCAGGTCCACAGCTTGTTTCTGGGAAGCCAGATTGAATTAGCTGCTGAACCCATCTGGCCAGGCCTTGGCCTAATACCATCTGGCAGCTCATGCCTCAATGCCAGCCCCAGCTCCGTGGCCTCAGGGCCAGAAATCCAATTTGCAGAAGCTTAATTGAGCCCTGGACTCCCTGGGGCATTGGCCCTCAGGTCCTCCTGCCCAGCTAGCAGCAGATTTCCCAGTGATTAGTAAAGGAGGAAAGAAACGCAGGAGCCAAGTTAATTTCAATTACCCTCATTTTCTCCCTGGAGCAGCACATGCCCCTTGCTAAGTGCATCTTTGTGTCACTGCTTTAGATGCTGATAAGTATTAACTATTTGGAGCTCTGGATGCCCCCAGATGGGTTGCATTTATCTGCTGACTCCAGAGAGCTGCTGTCAGCCCTCAGCATTTAGTTCTATTTTACAAAACCCAGGGAAGCAAGCTTGGATGCCGTCAATGCCCAAGTGGGAAAAGTAAGCAATGGTTCAATAGTCTTTTCCAGATAATTGTGAATTTTTACAAATTTTGATACTAAAACTCAACATGTGGTATTTCTTAAAGGTCAATTGCAATGTGCAATCTGAAACCACATCAATGAAACTTTGGTACATTGAAATCTATCATTCTATCTTTTACTTTGAATGGATCTATGCCCAGTCTTGTAACACCATGCATGGGTCACTGGGAAAATATTGATTCTCTGAGTTACACAGTTTACACAGATCTTTCAAATGTTGATCCATTTTTCATACAGTATTTTTAAAATTGAATTTATTATTATCATCACAGACCTCATCAGAAAAGTCTCTAAGTAGGGGCTGGGGATTTAGCTCATCGGCATAGCACCTGCCTGGCAAGCGCAAGGTCGTGTGTTCTATTCCCGGTACCAGAAAAAAAACAAAACCCAAAAAAAAAAAAAAAGAAAAAAAAGAAAAATCCCTAAGTACTAGAAGTATGCTAAGCTTATGATAGCAGATTCTAGTTTTTCAAAATTATCTTCACTTGATGTCTTGGTTACTTTTTTCTCGCTGCTGGGACAAAATACCTGATGCCCAAAATTAAAGAAGGAAAGGTTTATTTTGCTTACAGTTCGTGGAGGTTTCAGTCTGTACTTGGCAGATTATAAGGCAGAGTGGCACATGGCAGAGAGCTACAGCTCAGGGTGGCAGAACACAGCTAAGCAACCAGCATACACCAGGGCGGAATAGGGGAGGAGTGGCCTCACGCAGCTTCTTCCTCTCCCTTACATATGCAAACTGTCCACCCCAGGGTGGGTGTAGTCTCACACCCATCAAACTCTAAAAGCCTGCCCCATGGCCGCTTGAGGCTTTGGGGGGACCCACAGATTCAAACCATAACACTTGAAGATCAACTTTTATCATTGCTAATAAGTCCTGTCAATTATTTTCCTGAAAATGACAAGTTTGTTTTGTTCATTTTTAAGAAAATGCCACTAACATACTCAACTCAGAAAATAGTTTGTCTGACACCCTTTTAAACAAGGAGATGGGAGGACAGACCTAAGTAGCCACGAGAGACTTTGTGAACAAAGTGATGCTTAAGTCCTGCGGGATGGTGACAGTGAGGAGATGGGAATCTAGAGTGTCACACTGATGGATGTATCTCCATATGTAAGGAAACAACAAAAGGGGGAGCGTAAGAGTTCCTACCTCCAACAAATGGTTCAGACCATCCAGGAAGAGAAGGGGTAAACAGATGCACCAGGCAGAGAAACCAGCATGAGATAAGGCTAGGAGGTAGCTAAGAAAGTCTGGTTCACTGAGGAACTACACAGGCAGAGTCCAGCTCACAGAAGCCTTGAACGTCATGCTAACGTGGAGCATTTGATCTGCTAGATCTAAAGGCCAGTTGAAGAGTTCAAACAGGAAGGCATGATGCTCAGATTTGTGCTTTCAGAAAGTCACTCTGACTGTGGCAGTGTGTGCTGAGGAAGGAGAGGCTACAGGTGGCAGGACCGTGTTGATCCTAGGCAGAATCAGTGAGGCTGAATTAGGGCAGCAGCTGTGGTGGCTTAGGGGAGGTAGAGGCTAGAGAGGTGACATTGTAGGTGAGGAACAGGAGAACAAGCGAATTTACCAGCCAACAGCTGTGGTGGGAGTGCCCAGGATCTGCAGAATATCTTCACAGAGTGCCTGTTGATTAGGTTTCAAGGTTTCAAAACTGAGACTATAATCCATCATTCAGGCTGTGGCATACATACTGCTGGATTGAAGTAGTTATTTTTACAGTTATAGTTGGAGGAAAGAGCAGAGCAGAAAAAATTGAAAAACTTAAATTTTGGCTCAGAAGGAAGCATGTGTAAATTTGGGGCAAAGTAGGTATGGCTGCTGAAGAGACTAGCACCATTAAAAAGGCAACAAGTAATTGGTACACAGACAAGAAGAAAGATGCCTTGAGGGCGTCTAAGGAATCAGCAAGACTCCACCCATCACAGGCTCAAAAGTGCAAAAATGTAAGCCTTTAATTTGAGGAGAGAATCCCTGACTCCCATGTTCAAGAAGGGGCATCTAAGGAATTGGTTCCTTGGGATTCATTTTACCATACTCTGCCATTAAGGCAGTCAGAGGCTGTACAAGGAGTCTTGTACTGCCCACACTGGGGACATACCCTGGCATCCTCCGTGTGATGCGGGTTTTACTGGTATGAAGAATGTAAGAGTTGTGGGGTCAAGGAGGTTTCTACCTAGATTTCAAAAGAAAGCTTAGGAGGCCAGGCAAAGAGCTCCTGAGAGAATAATGCAGGAAGTTGGGGAAATGAAGCCAAAGGTTCAGTGGAGACATCAGGATGTTGGAGATGCCAAGAGTATGGAACATCTACCGAGGAAAGCTGCAGGCTGTGAATGAAACTGGCTTAAGAGAGAGACTTCAGGAATTGCAACCAGCAAGGCCATAGAGGTAGAGCTGCCCAAGTCCTCTGGCGCTCACATCCCACAGCCCTGTGCCCAATGCTGGATATGAAGCTATAGGATTTAATGTTTGCCCTGCTGAATTTCAGTCTTGTTTTGGTCCAATTATTTTCTGTCCCTATTTCTCCCGTTTGTGCTGTTGTACCTTGGGATTATGTAACTTATTTCTGATTTTTTTTATGGAGGTTCAAGGCTGAAAGTTTGCCTTGAGTCTCAGAAGAGACGTGGGCTTTTGAAAAATCCTGAAACTGTTGAAACTTTAGGGAAGAGATTATTGTATTTTCCACTGTATGCAAGATGGTTGTATGATGTTAGTTGGAAGTATTAAATTATTATTGTGTTTATTCAGAGATGGGCTATAGTTGAAGGTGTGTTTGGGTGTCAGGTTAGACGTGGGAATGATGATTAAGCTTGATGTATCAGCTGGAGCAGGGAAGAGGATGCCTAGGTAGGGAGTGCCAACCACAAGGGGCATTGAGCTCCCCAAAGCAGCAAGAAGCCGTCTATTAAAAACAAAAGCAGGTCCTGAGGTAAATAAGAATGCTTTCTGTTCCTTCTAGATACCAAGGAACAAAATACAGGTGAAGTCTTCGGCAGCCACCTCCCTCCCTGATCCTGGGTGAGACAAATTTGTTCCCGGGAAAGAGCTAAATTGGTCTTTCCCTGGGAACTAAAGGGGGCTCTTTAAACAAAGCCACGGCTGCTCTGGTCCTTAACTTGGGGTGGAGAATGAGTGACAGTGAGCTGGAGTTGGTATATGGTTGTGGTGCACATCGGGCAGTTTCCATTTTCCATATGCAAATGCCAATGTGACACACACATAAGAATGCATTTATTTTGCACATCTGCCCATCTCCATGGGGACCATTTCTAGAAATGGGATTTCCTGGTGCACATAAATGGAACTATTTCCGGGCTCTGGCCTTAAAGAACAGTTGTATCAATTTACAGTCCCAGCAGTCTGAGTCTTTTACTTAATTCTTCCCTGTCTAGCTGTTCTTTTTATATCTTTCTCTACCAGTTCAGCAGGCAAAGCAGGTGTTTTGTGATTTTATTTGTATTTCTTTTGTTATTCTTATGGTTACAATGGTTTCATATGTTTGCTGATCATTTGTACTTATTTTTAAGTTACATGTCCATGCTCTATGCATATTCCTAATAAAATGTATATTTTTCCTATTGATTTGTATCAGTATTAACACTTTGTCAGCTATGTATTGAATCCTCCCAATTTATCATGTGTTTATTCATTTTGTTTATTTTTATGTACAAAAGCTTTCCTTTGTAAGTACTGGAGATTGAACTCAGAGCCTTGCACATGCTAGGCAAGGGCTCTACCCCCAAGCTACATGCCTAGCCCTCTTTTGAGATGAAATCTCATGAACCTGCCTTCTGCCGTCCTCTTCAACAACTAGGATAACAGATGTACACCATTGTGCCTGGTATGCAAAAACTTCTTGCAGTCATATTTTCAATGTTTCCTTTACAGGTTTTGATAGTCTTATTAAAATTTGACTTTGATATATAAATATTCTCCCATGCTTTATTCTCTTTTTTATTTCCTTTTTTACATTTAACTCTATCCCATTTGGAATTTATGTTAGTAAGTAGTTTGGAGAAAAATAAAGTCCTTAATTTTTTCAACCATATTTATTCATTTCCTACTCCTTTTGAAATGTCACATCAATTGCATTCTAAATGCTTAAAGTATATTTGGGTTGTCTGTGCTGTGATATTACATTGGTATAATTTTGATAGTATTATAGCCCCCTGTATTATTTTCTTGGGTATTTTCCTTTTGCATTTACTTGACTTTTCTCTCCCATTTACCAGTGATATTAGAAAGAATTATCTTTGGGTGCTCAATTGGAATTTCTACATTACCTTAAAGATAACTTCTCATCCAAGTAAATTTCCACTGTCCTGTCTAACGCCCCCCATTAGAGCACGCTGACAATGAGCCCCAGTCAAAGCTCATGTCCAGTGCCTCCTGGCCCTGCTGGGAAGCTCAGGTTCCCTCCTGGTTGCCCTGCAGTGGACCCAGCTGCTCTCAGCCTCGAAAGCCCATTACAAGGGGGCAACCTGCCATGTGCATTAACTCTGTCCCCGGGTCAGCCCAGATGTTCTGGGAAGCAGGAGATGCCTCTCCTCTCCCCAAAGGCCCCCAGCACACCCAGCAAGGGCTGCGTTGTAGAACAGCATGGATTCACCACGTTCCATTTCTAACCCCAGCAGAGGCACTGAAGTTAGGGTCTCTGGGTTGCAGCAAAAGAGAGCGATCCAGCTTGCCAGCACCCTGGAGAACAGGAAGCCATTCTGGTTATGGGTATTTATTAGAAATGATGATATTCTGAGTTACTGTAATTAGTATGACATAATAAGTATTTTTCCAAGGCTAGAGGATATTATGTCTGCCTCAATCCAGAATGAGAAGGAACAGGTCACTTATGAACTCATTCAAACATATTTCCTGAGTACCTGCTATATATCCACATGGTGCCAGGGTTGTGGATACGGTGGCCAGCAATCTGGGGCTTTCTCTACAGTGACAAACTACCCAAACTGAGTGGCTTATAGCAATAGAAAATGACCCTCGATTCTGAAGTCCAGAAGCCCAAAATGAAGCACCAGGTGTATGGATTCTTTCCGGAGAGCCTGAGGATTGTCTAGTCCAGCCCTTGCTCCTAACTTCTGGCAGCCGTAGCTTGTGGCAGCACAACTCCACTCTGCTGTCACATGCCACTCCCTGGGTGGCTGCCAGAGTATCTATTTCCTTCTTCCTAAGAGGACAAGTCACTGATTTGGACCTACTCTAATTCAGCATGACCTCAGGGGCTTTAATGAGATTCTATCTGCAAAAACTCCACTCCAAAAAATGTCACATTCGCAGGTTCTGAGTGCTATCCAAGATAAAGCCAGAGAGTGGCGAAGTGGGAAGGTTGACTGGACTGACTGATAACCACTGCACTGAGGAAGAGGGTCCTGAGCGAAAAAAGCACAACTTCAATTTGTGCAGAGGTAACTGTGTGTTTCAAAGAGTGAACTTGTTAACAGGTTGCTTAACTAGAGAAGCAAACTTATCCATCTTTGTGTGCTTGCGCACGCGCACACATATGTGTATGTGTGTATGGTGGTGAGGATTGAACCCAGGATGTCCTGTATGCTAGGCAAGGACTCTACCACGGAGCTACAATCTCTAGTAATCACAGTACTGTGGAGGCTGAGGGAGAAGGATCTGAGTTTGGGGCCAGCTTGAACTATGTAGTGAGACCCTGTCTTAAAAAAATCAAAACCCACCAACTCCTCAGTTTTTATTACAGGACAGTGTGGTGCCAGCTAGAGCAAGGCGCCCACAGGCTGAGAGCGGGAGATGTTCCCGAGTCTGCGTTTCAAAGACAGGCTCTCAGGTCTTTGAGGAGATGGCTCAGGGTGAGGAAGGTCTACAGCTCCAAGGGGAGAGGGCGTGGCAAAGCTGGCTGGAGAAATAGGCAGAACCTGTCAATTACAAGATTCCAGGGCAACACTCATACCCCGTATGTAGAACTTCTCAGGAGCTCCCCGGAGATGTGGACAGCATAAAACAAGACCTGAGTTTGAGGTCAGCCTGAACTGCAGAGGAAGACCTTGTCTCAAAAAATTGAAAACCACACACACAAAAAGAAGAAAACAAGAAAGTTTGTCAGTGGATGTGAATTTGCGGGGACACTATCAACCTGGCATACCTCCCCAATTTTTCCAGTTCAGGACGTGGTTTACAGCAATTCAGGTCCAAACCTTGTGATTCCTCCCCAGCCTCATCCCAGCCCTGTGCCATCATCCATTCACCCAATAGCCAGTGCCCCGCCAGCCCTCCCATGGGCTCGATTTCCAACCTACACATTTCTCCCCATCTCCACCTTTACCACCAGGCTCAAGTCACCATCTTTTCCAGTTTGGACTTCTGTGAGCCAGCTAACGGGCTCCCCGCTTCTGCTTTGGAGTCCTGGTGTCTCGTCTTCATCCTGCAGCCAGTGCAAACCAAGTAAGGCAATTGTCAGCTCATTCTGCCCTGTGGGACCCTTCAAAAGGTAATCTAAGACCTTCAGTGCTACAGTTGCTGCCCCAATCTCTCTCTAAACACATTCTGTCCCTTTGTGCCTGCCACGCCACCCATACCTGCCACTTGGCCATCTCCTATTCTCTCCACCTGGAATACTTCTTTTCTTCCCCCTTTATTCTTAACTTTTTATTATGAACATTTCCAAACATGCACAAAGGTAGAGTTCAAAGAGCACTTGGGAGGCTGAGGCAGGAGAATCTCCCTCTGTATTTTATATTCCCATCAATAATCAACCAAAACATTTATTTTGCGTACTTGTTTCTCAGTTCTATCTCTCTTTTTTTTTTTGGCCAAAATATTTTAAAACAAATTTCATATATCTTATTTCACCCTTAAATATTGAAGTATTCATTCCAAAAAGAAAGACATAATCACACCTGACAACAATGTCAACATGATTACTAAGAAAATACATAGCAATTCTAAGTATACAATTGAATTCTCCCATTGTTTTAAAATGTCATTTTAGTTTGTTTCAATCAAGATTCTAAAAAGGTCTTTTCACTGTATTTAGTTGTTATGTTCCTGAAGTTTCTCTTGAGCTTCTTTTAGTCTAGAAAAAATTACCTATTTAAAAAAATGTAACTTTTTAATGACAATTTTTGGATATAATTCTAGTATTATAAAAGTCACCCTAAAGCCGGGCATGGTGGCGCACGCCTGTAATCCCAGCACTTGGGAGACTGAGGCAGGAGGATCATTGCGAGTTTGAGACCAGCCTAGGCTACAAAGTAAGCTCAAGGCCAGCCTGAACTGCATAGCAAGACCTTGTCTCAAAAAGATTAAAAAAAAAAAAAAAAAAAGTCACCCTAACTGGGGGTAGTGGTGCAAGCCTATAATCCCAGCATAAGAGAGGGTGTGGCAGGAGGACTGCTGTGAGTTCAAGGCCAATCTGGGCTACGTAAGTGAGTTCAAGGCCAGCCTATACTACTTAGTGAAACCCTGTCTCAAAAAGCCAAAAAAAAAAAAAAAAGTCATCCTGTATGTACACAAATAAGTGGTTTTTAGTACATTCACTGTATTTTTTACATAATTAACAATATTATCTAATTCCAAAACATTTTCATGTTCAACATTTCACTCCAAAAAGAAACTCTTATCCCTAGCAACCACAACTTTCTGTTTCTGTAGATTTGCTTGTTCTGGACTTTTCATAGACTATAAGTGGAATCACACAGACATGGCATTTTATATCTGGCATTATTTTCATTTGATACATATCTAAAGTTTATCCATATTGTTTCATGTATCAGTCTACTGTATGGTTGAACACTATTCCAGTGCATGAATACCTAGTATTTTGTTTATTCCTTCATCATTGATGGATGAATCTTTGACTAATGAAACCAGGTCAGTTATCTGAGCAAGGGTGTCTGCCTAGAGACAGATCTCATACAGAGCTGGTTCAGGTCTTCATACAGGACTTCTCTGGTTACCCAGGCCTCAGCTCAAACAACACCTTCTCAGGAGCAAGAATATCCCCTCCCTGTCCTTCTGCCTCCCCAAACTCCACCCTGTTTTTTCCAGAGTGCTTGCCCCTTGGTCACCTTGTACATTTATTTCTTTACCTGGTCATGGTCTCCCTTTCTTGTACCCACCACCACCTTTAGGATGAATGAGAATAAAACTTTGCTTTGTTCCCCATGCCGCCCATGCCTGGGATGTCATAAGTGCTCAGTAAATATTTGCAAAGAATATTTGCAATGACCGGTGTGTCCAGGTCACCTGAAGTCATAGTTATACGGGTTGAAGTTTCAGGGAAGATCCTGGAAATCTTTACTTGAGGGCCACTGCGTTAGAGGTCTGAGAATCCATCCAGGTTAGGACTCTGTGGGAAAGGCTTTTATGTTTCCCCAAAATCTTGTAGCTGCTCAAAAGGTCATTAATAGCTTTACCCCATGTTGATCCATCCTGTCATCCAGGAAGCACTTAAGAACTATTAGTTGGAAAGAAAATGAAACAAAATCAGCACTTAGTTGTACGAACTTTCCTGATGCAGGAGAGGAATCCCTGGCCAGGGAGCAGAGATGACTGCATTTTGTCCTCGATGTCTCTACCTGGTTGAGGGGTCCATGTACTTTGTTTCCTCCCTGGTACTTAGACAGAGTGTGGTTTCATTCTTCCTCACATCCTTCATTCAATCACTTATTCATTCTTTTATATATTGAGTATTTTCTTCATTCCAGGGCTGAGCCAGAGCACTGATGATAGAGAAATTGACAAAGGCAAGGAAGAATGCTATAGCACAGCACTGCCAGACCGGAAGTGCCTTACCCTCTTCCAGTGCTTGGGGAGCACTCGAGACAACATGCTTTGCTGTCGTTGTTACTTTTGAAGATCTCACCACTGAAAAGGCTTCTGCATAAGAAAGTCAAGCCCTGCCAAGGCAACTTTAAGATCATCAGTCCCTTAAACTGAGCACCCAGCAGCATCACCCCAATTCCCTTTGAGTGTTAGACATTCCCCGCAGGGTAGGAAACCCTGCTGTAGAGAGGGCACCTGTCTGCTTTATCTCTGCCCCACAAGCGCATCCCAAGCAGGGATCCCCTGGCCTGGGCATGGGTTGCCACATGACATGAATGCTCGAGAGGAGAAATTGGAATAAAAAGGCTGTCAAGTTCCTTTTGAGCCCATGAGGATCCTGGGATGTGAATGGCGGGAAACATAGGGCTCCTTCCCCAAAGCCTCATGTTTCCCCTGCACCCCATGCGGTCCAGGAGCCCAGCCCAGTCTATGCCTGACACAGTGAGACCCCTGGACAGCAGGTGAGGGATGCAGTTAGGGGTGAGTAACAACCCTGAGAGATGTGAGGGATGTAAGCTGGAGTGATCGAGGAAGACTTCATGTGGACCTGACCAAGCCTCAGGAGACCCAACAGGGACTCTGGAGTCCTGGGTTGCCCTGGGACACCTGCCATCCTCAGTACTTGGTCTGGGGCTGCCCAGGAAGAGTGCAGTTGCTGTCTCCAAGCAGAGAGAGCCTGCAAGTGTCAGCCCTGGAGGCGGCAGATAACTGTACTCCATGAGGCTGTGAGATCTGAGCATCTCTGCCTGCGGTCACTGTCACACAAGGGAAGAAAAGACACCTCATTCCTCTTTTCCCAGAACCACAGCCTCTGTCTGCAAAATCATAAAGTATCAAATATGAGGGAGGAGGAGCTGAGACCACTGAGAGTGGGACAAATCAGAGGAGGCGCCTCTGACCCAAGGAAGGAGGAAGGCGCTGGTCAGGAGGAAGTTGAGCGGGCACTTCAGACTGGAGAAGAGTGTTTAGAAAAGCTGAGCTTCCTGCCTCTCCAAACTCTTACAGCGAGAGTGGTGATCACACTATGAAAGAGCCGTGCAGCTATGAGGCACCTACTGCATGCTCACCTGCTTGCAACAAAGTGGGGACAGAGGAGGAAGGGGCCCTATGTTTCCCACCATTCATATCTCAGAACAACCACATGGGATGAAATTATCACCCTCTCTACTGGTGGAAAGATGGGGTCAGAAAGGAGGGCTGACCTCCCATCACAGCCCTAAGTGGCCAAGCTGGGATCCATCAGGCCAGAGTTCTTGCTCCCTCCCTCCACGCCGTCACAGCTTTCCTGGTGTCACTGCCATGCTGAGCACCAAGGGCCACATCACCCTGCCACAGGCTTTCTTTACTGTGTCTTGCTGAACTCTAAGGACAGCCCTGCAGACAAGAAAAAGGAGAAAGCATCTTGTCCACAGCCATTAGCTCCACAGGGGCCAAGCCCGGATGGAACATTTGTTCTTCTACCTCACAGTCCTAACTGCCACCTGCATGTGGAAGCCACAGCCTCCAGCTGGAGGGGTCATGGAGAACATCTGCTGCAGCCCATGGACTCTGGGAGACCAAGTGTGGCTTTAGGCGGCAGCAGCAGGCACCCAGATGGCCCCCACCCAGATGGGAAGGCTTTGGAAATGGAGGGGCAGCAGAGGGTGGGGAGAAGCTGTTCCTGGTTACATGGCCGAGCTCCAGAAGGTCTCAGGTCTAAATCACCTATGGTTGTGGGTCCCACTGCCACTGTCTGAGTATTTTTTTTGTTTTGTTTTGTTTTTCTTCTGGTACCAGGAGTTGAACTCACAACATTGCACTTGCCAGGCAGGCACTGTGCTGCTGAGCTAAATCCCCAGCCCCATGTCTTGAGTCTTCATGAGCCACGCTTGCCAGAGGAGAAAGGAAACAAGGGAGTAGCCAAGGGAAATGGACAAGGGCCATGGAGCCTAGCAGGGGCCAGACACAGACAAAAGTCGTGGTTCCCTCTCCTGCCCAGCCATAGGCAAGTGGGTGTGTGAAGGGGTCCGTGGGAGCTGGCATTGGTAGTGTGGGTTCAAACCCCAGCTCTACCATGCTACTCATCAGTTTTCTCCACTGTGAGACAGGGCAGTGATGGCCTGTGAGGATGCAGGAGAGAATTCACAGTGACACAGTTCACATCTGGTACTGGCCTCGTCCATATGGCCTCGTCCACGTGACCTTGTCCATGTGGCTGCCTCTGCACCCTCCTGAAGGATGAGGTTCCAAGACCCTGCCTGTCTCTGGAGCCCTGGCAGGCAGGTGTGGAGTGGCTTTGCCTTTTTTCACAAATGAATCTGCGAGGAGCAGAAGGGAGCAAGACTTGCTCTGGAACTGCCAAGGGAAAGGTGAAGCCACGGGGCGAGTGCCTCCTCCTGTGTGTTCCCAGGCCCCGCAGGCACTCACCACTCAAGCTCGCCCCAGAGTAGTGTTGGGACTCAGTCAAGGGGAAGCCAGAAACACAGCAGTTGCAGGATGAGCTGGGCCCTGCAGGGTTGGAGAATGGATTGCCAATCAGTCCAAGAAGCCGGGACATGTCCAGCTGTTACCAGCCTGTGGATTCCTGTGTACTCTGTCAGAAGAGACAAGCAGGTGCTCCTTGGCACATGAACAAGGCTTTGACTCTGGGGCTCCAGCATGGGAAATGGTGTGAGAGAGACAGGAGCACCAGGATGATCCTTGAGACAAAGATTTGTAGCTTTATGGCTCTTCCCATCACCCCTCTTCAGGGATACCTGGCAACAACACGTGGGTCATCATGATCTTGTTTCTTGGCTCCAGCTTCTTGGTGTCTCCTGCTAACCATAGTCTCTGTGGGCCGAGCCAGCTTCCCAGCCTTCTGTCTCCAGGTTATTCCCTCAAACTCCTGATTTTCCAGTCAACCCCGTAGGACTGAGGGCCAGCCCATCTGTCTCACACAGAGTTGGGTGTCAGCTCCTGGCGAGGTCGCTGGGTGGCTGCATCCCCAAGCTCCATGCCTATGGATGTTGCTGGGCACAGGGGGACAAGAGCAGTGGTGAGGCAGAGTCAGGACAGGCTGGACCGCTCCCCACTCGTCTACCACTTCCATAGACAGCCATGGCTGCCCCTTTCCTCTGCCTTCCAAATCTCACGTAAATTCCTCTTGTGGCCAACGCTTTCTCTGCAGCTCCTCTGCAGCATCGGAAGGGACTTGAAGTCCAGGGTGAGGGTGAAGCCCAGAATTTTGGTCAGACAGGCTTGAGCAAGGCCTCAGCCACAGGACAGAGGCAGATGATGCTGGAGACCAGGATGTCAATACCTCACTCTACAGACAGACAAGCCAGGTCCTGGCCCCTGCTGCTGATTGTCGCAGATGCCAGGCTGCCACCCGTCCTCTCTGGCCAGCACAGCTGAGGCCTGGCATCTCCTGCTGCCAAGGCAGAGCCCCAGGCCAGGGCTGCAGCTGGGACAACTGAGGACAGGCCAGAGCAGGGAGGATGTGGGCCATCTTCACAGCCACCGTCCCCCTGGGCATAGTCACCGCAGGGCAATCCTTTAAAAAATGTTCGATTACAAATTATTTCAAATGTGTATAAATCCATAAGAAATTGCATCCTAAACCCGTGGGCACTGCTCTCCTGAAATATCAGAGCCTGTGTTCAGTCACACTTGCTTCAGCTCTTTTCTCATTTTATGAAGTGAAGCATTTTAGATACAAATAAAACTCTCAGAAGCTCCCCCAGGCTCATTCCTCTCCCATCCCCAGAGATGACCGGTGCTCAGAATTTAGAATGCTCTTCTGTGTTTTTGTCCTGTTTGTTTTGTTTTGTTTCATGGTACTTGGTAATGGACACAGGGTCTTCACACAGCTACACCCCCAGCCCCCTTTTTGTTTTTTATTTTGAGAGAGGGTCTTGCTAAAGTGCCCAAGTTGGCCTTGAACTTGCAAGCCTCCTGCCTCAGCCTCCCAGAGTTCTGGGATTAGAGGTGTTCACAACCAAACCAGCTTCTGGGGAGACTTTTATAGTCATGCTATATATTTAGGTATCTTTAAGCTTGGCTTTCAAGGTTAGCTATATACACTCCCTGTCTCGTAGGCCCCCAGAAGGAGGGCTTCCGGCACACAGGGAGCCACGGGCCGGGAGCGCCGGTCTTCCCGCTGGCTAGCTTCCTGCCTTGTAGGCCCCCCGGAGGGAGGGCCCCCAGCGCACGGGGAGCCATGTGGCGGCGAGCGCTGTTGCGCACCGGCCGTTAGGCAGACCGCTGGCGCTCAATTGAGATCTATCATGACACAGAGAAACAGTGACACAATTGGCCCACCATGCACCGACTGCAGATGCCCACCCATGGACGTGTGTGAATTATTCAAACTTTGAACAACCCCTGGGAATACATGCCATACAACGGGCCACTCTTGCTCCTGCCATTGAGAACCAGAAAGGTCCAGAGCCAGCGGAGGAGGAGCTGCTGAACAAGGACTTGGAGAACATGAGAATGCAGACTAAGCCCACAGAGTCACAGGTCCTGTGGACTGGGGTCACGAGAGCCGCTCGGAAGCTGTATACCAGGAGGACCTTGCACAATACCTGCAGAGACTCATTGGAAGCCATTCTTCCCCTGACAGTACAGGCTGTGGTGGAGCTCCGGAGAAATCTGCAGCAGGATTCCTTCTGCCTGTGCTGTGGTTGTGGGGTCCAAGAGGCACACTTATATCCATTACCAACTGGTTGTGGGGTCCCAATGCGATGGAAGGCTGGAGAGAAAACACTACAAAAAATGGCTTTTGCCCCAGATGACTCACTTGATTTTTGACAACCCTTAGGCTGTAACTACTTGTTAGATCCTTCTTGTGTATCTCTGTCTTCCTGAGAAACCACTTTGAAGATACCACCATGTATTACAGCAATCATTGATATTTTCCTACTAATCTATCCATAACTCTGTAATGTTTGTATTGTTCCTATCCTATTTCATAAATGGATCCATGTTTATTATTATGTGTTTCCTACAATAACCATTGAGAATTATTGAATGATGATTCAGTAGGTCACTCATGTATAGTTCTATTTATATTCTTTAGAAGCCACTTTGAAGATACCTAAGTATAGTACAACTATTGATAATTTCCTACCTCTTTTGTCTGTAACTCACTATCATTTGTCTATTTGTTTTCCTGAGAAACTATCTTGTAGATAACAATATGTAAAACAATAACCACTGATAATTTAATACCACTTTGTCTGTAATTTGGTAAGCCCCCCCTATTATTATGTTATCCTTCTTTTACTCTTTAAAATAAAAAAAAATTTAAAAAAAATAAAATAAAAAGGTTATCTATATACATGTTCAAATAATATATATATATAATATACATGTATATGAGTTGTGTATACTTTTATGCTTTCCACTGCTTTTAGGATTTATTTGTGTTAATACCTATGACTCTAGATCAAAGATCACAAAAACTTTTGAATCAAAAGCTAGTAAATAGTAAGTAGTAAATAGCTTAGGCTTTTAGGTCATAGACAGTCTCTGTTGCATATTTTTTCCATTTGCTTTGATTGTTTTTGGAATGTTTTGTTTTGTTTTGTTCCAGCTCTTTAATAATGTAAGAAACACTCCTCATGACTCCTTGGCTGTACAAAAGCAGTTCCTGGGCTGGGTTTGGGGATGGGCAGGAGTCTGCCAGCTTACTGACTGTGCGAATGTCCCATCGATCATTCCTCCGTGTTCCTATCAGTGGACATTTAAATTGTGTCCAAGTTGTCCCTGCTCCCCACCAGCGACTCCGGACATCACTGTGTGTGAGTCCTTCAGGCTGCACTCCCAGGGGCAGAAAGGCTGGCCCCAGGCAGGAGCAGCTGTGATTTCACAACACTGCACCAGCTTTCTGTCCACAATGGGGGTGGTAAGGACGGGCAACTTATATCCGCAGCAGCTGCTTCCAAGAGCCGTGTTCCTCCACATCCTCACCAGCAGGTGCTGTTGCAGGACTTTAGGGGTGAAATACATGAAATAGTATCTCCTTGTCTTTTCTTTTTGCACCCCTGGTTCCTGATCATTGCCAGCTTTGCAGTCCATTCAAGTCTCTTCTTCTGTAAATTATATGTTCATATCATTTCCCCACTTTTCTTCTTGGTTGGTTGATTTTTAAAATATTAATATTTATAGGAATTCTTTAAATACTCTGCATGGGTATCCTTTGTTGAATATATGAATTGCAAATTTTCTCCTAATCTGGTCTCTCTTTAAACTTTATGGGATGTCTGGTTGAATGGTAGTTTTAAGTATGGAATCAAAGCTTAAACAGAAGTCAAATCTGTTACCATTTTTCTTTAGAGCATCGGTGCACACAGAATGTATATATCCCTACAAAATCCATAGGCTGAATACTAACCTGCAGTATGCTGGTGTAAGGAAGCTCATGAGGCTTGTGGAGGGATTATGTGGAGAGGGGTGGGGCTCTTGTGATGGGATGAGGGTCGTGATAGAAGGCATGCAGGAGAGTCTTGTCCCCTCTCTCTGCTGCCCAGTGGTAAGGATTCAAACAGGAGGAGGCCCAGCACCAAAAGCCAACCAGGCTGCAGCCTGACCTCAAACTTGGAGGCTCCAGAGCTATGAGAAATATTTGTTGTTTAAGTCACCAGGTTACAGCATCCCCAGATGCAGACACCACACTGTTCATCATGATACCCTCCCAGATTTTCTTCTGAAAGTTTGAAATTTTTTGTTTTCACAACTAGATCGTTCATGGACTTGGATTTCATTCTCGGTGTGATGTGACCTAGGCATTTGATTGTGTTTGTCTTCCATAGGGATTGTCAGTTACCCAGACACCATTTATAGATTGCCCTACCCTTCCCCAATGATCTTCATGGCAATTTCCATCTCATTTCAGGTTCCCACATCACGGATCTCTTCCTGGTTTCTTATTTTCTTCCAGTGGTCTGTTTGTCCATCCCCTTGATATCATTTCAATCTCTGAATTTCTGGGTCATTATATCTAAAACTTTTAATAAGTTCCATACCCTACCAGTCTTATGTCATTCTTGTTCTTATTTTTTTTTTTTCCCCAGGATAGGGTTTTGCTATGCAGTTCTGGGTGGGCTTGAACTCATTTTGTAGCCTGACTGGCCTCAAACTCACAGCAATCCTCCTGCCTCAGCCTCCCGAGTGCTGGGATTACAGGCATGTGCCACCACATCCAGCTTCTTGTTCTTTAAAAATGTATTTATTTTGGGTTTCTGTAGAAGCAGACCTTGAGACAAGGATTTAGGTACAAGCATATCCTCCCTTTTTCTTTCTTTCTTTCTTTCTTTCTTTCTTTCTTTCTTTCTTTCTTTCTTTCTTTCTTTCTTTCTTTCTTTTTTCTGTTTCTTTCCTTTCTTCCTTCCTCCATCCCTGCCTCCCTTCCTTTCTTCCTTGTGGGAGTTGGTGGTGTTGGTGGTCCCCGGGAGAAAACGGTGAGAGGATTTAGAGAATAAAGACAAGAGACGATAGATAGCCAGGGTCGGGTGGAGTTACCTCTTGCCTGATGAGCAAGGGGACTGACTCCAACAGTAGAGGCGTCTATTTTATACACTTGCAAAGTAGTATCATGAGAGATAATATTGCCTAGTGACTACCGACTGTAATTGTCCAAGCAGGTTACCTTTTTCAGTACTGAGATATCTTGGCTGCCTGAGGCACTCTGGATCTGTCCGCCCTCATACATATGACCAACAACCAACTCCAGCGGCTCCCAACACTCCTTTCCTTCCTTCCTCTCCTTTTTTATTTTTTCTTTGGTGGGGAGCAAACCCAAGGCTTCTTGCCCACTAAGTACATGTACTACCACTGAACTATACTCCCAGCCCTAGTCTATTCTTGATCCCTTGATCTCTACATTGATTTTAGAATCAGCTTGTCACATTCCATGTAAAAATGGGAATTTGTGTGGGAATTGAACTGAATTCATAAACTATTTTGGTGAGAGATATTTATTTTATTTTGCCCTCTTATTTATAATATGTACAGCATGTATTTCCACCTAGTTAATCCTTTTAAGTCCCTGAGTAGTTTTTATTTATTTATTTATTTATTTTTTGTCTTTTTAAGACAAGGTCTCGCTATGCATTTCAGGCTGGCCTTGAGCTCACTTTGTAGCCCCAGCTGGTCTCGAACTCCCAACGATCCTCCTGCCTCAGCCTCCCAAGTGCTGGAATTATAGGCGTGTGCCACCATGCCTGGCCCTGAGTAGTTTTTATATTTGCTGTAGTTCACCTGTGTTGTTCTAACAAAATACCTGAGACTGACAAATATATAAACAGAAACATGTTTTTTAAAGTTCTGGAAGCTCAGAGTTCCCAGACTCAGCCACCAGCAGGGCTGTGTCTTGGGGGGAACCAGGCATCTCCATCCTGCTTTGCTGGAGGGGACAAAGGCAGTGTCTTCACAGCTGGAAAGGGTGGAGGGAACAGACTCCTTCCCAGCCATGTGTGTATAGGGTGCTAATGTCAGTGGCCTTGCCCCTTAGTATTATCACATTGGCCTCCAAGTTCCAGCGCATGAAACTGGGGGACGCAGTCACACCATAGCAATGTCATTCTGGAAAGGTCTGGTGTATCTTTTGCTAAATATATTCTCAGATCTTTGTGACGCTTGTGAACAGAATCTTTTTTTGTCCATTGAATTTTAAAGTTTCCCATCGCTGATGAATACAAATGGTAATTCTTGTTTTAAAAGTTGATCTTAAATTCTTTAACCTTGCTTCCTTTTTTACCAGTCCTAATACTTTGTTGGATTATTACTCTTTAGATTTTCTACAAGCATGTTGCAAATATGAGCACTTTTCCTTTGCAATTCTTAACTTTTATTTTCCCTTCTAGTATAGGTGGAGTGATACACATTCCTGATGTTAAGCAGCTTGTGATCTAAAAGAAAATGACAATTTTCCTTGGTTTAACTTACACATGCCTGGATCCTCCAGTGCAATGTTGAATAGAAACGGTGATAGATAACCTTGCCTAGGGATATCACTGCCAGGTCTACTAGGTTAAGGAAGCTAGGCTAGCAATGGTTTTCACTGAGTTGATATTTAAGTGTTAAGGAGGTATACTGCATGAATGAATGATCTGATGTTGACTCACTTGTACATTCTTGGGATAAAACCTACTCTGCAATTATGCATTGCTATGTGTGTCCACTGCTATATATTCAACTGATCATCATTCCATTTAGAATTTCAGAATCTATGTTCATAGTAATAGCTACCATTTAGGTTTTATAGGACCAAGGCCCTATTAAAGTGCTTCCCATTAAGTATTTCACTTCAACCCCGGAGACTTACTATGAAGGTTATTTTCCCCTCTTAAAAATGAACAAATGAAGACACAGAAAAGTCAAGTCACTCTCTGAAGGCCACAGAGAAGGTAGATATGGACACCAGAATCGAGTCCAGACTCCTGGCTCTGGAAGCCATGCAGTAACCACTGCTTTACACCCCCTCCTGATGTTAAAGACCCAGAAGGCAGATTGGTGTATGATGTGCTTTTTTTGCATATCTGTGTTCCAGCTAAACACCAAGTTTATACTTTCCTCAATAAGTAACTAGTACCTCTTTCTTCTTTTATTTAAAAAAAAATTGTCAACCTTCTACAGAAACATTTCATCTGCAGTGAATTCACTTATTATTTTATTGGTTATCTTTCTTCGATTGTTTCACATGTTTTCAAATCTCAATTTGTAGTACTTTTTTCTTTCTTTTCTTTTCTTTTCTTTTCTTTTTTTTTGTCTTTTTGAGACAGAGTTTCATAATGCAGTTCAGGCTGGTCTTGAACACACTTGCCTTGAACACATTTTGTAGTCCAGGTTGGCCTTGAACTCATAGCAATCCTCCTGCCTCAGCCTCCCAAGTGCTAGGATTCCAGGCGTGTACCATCATGCCCAGCCTTGCTCCTTTATTTCAATTTTACAGAAAAACTGCTAGTATCATAAAACAGCTTATTCCCCCTGTGTCATTTGGAAGTATATTCACAACACAATGTGCTCCTATCACCTCTGAATATGTTAGTGTACATTACTTGGAGTCAAAGATATTCTCTTAGAGAGCCAAAATAAACACTTCAACCTCAGGGAGATAACACTGATATCTCAAGTCCTCTAGCCCTGTTAAGTTTGCCAGTTGTCCCCAAATGTCCCAAAAGGATCCCTTCAGAATCACATGGCACATTTATTGTGATATCTCTTTGGCCTCTTTCAGTCTGGAAGAGTTCTTGAGTATTTCTGCAGTTTTCATAACCTTGACATTAAAAGAAAAAACAAAACAACCAGTTATTTTGTAGAAAATCTCTTTTTTTGGGTTTGTCTGGCATACCCTCATGACAGGACCGAAGCCGTACGTCTTTGACAGAAATATCACAGAAGTGGCTCTGCATCTTTCCTTCCCCATCCTGTCAGGTGGTCCCCAATTTCTACTGCCCTCATTTCTGGTGATGTTACTTTCCTCACTTGATTAAGGTGGTATACTAGTTTCCTGTTATTTCTGGAACAAATTACCACAAATGTAATGGCTTGAAACAACTTTAATTTTAAAAAAAATCAAACCATCTGAGATCATAAATCGAAAATCAGTCTTACAGAGCTAAAATTCAAGACTTTTAGCAGGGCTGGCTCCCTTTGGGAGCACTCCAGGTGACAGTTCACTCCTTACTCTTTCAGCTCTTCCCTAGTCATGTTTCTCATTGCTGAGACACAATGCCTGACACCCACAATTGACAGGAGGAGAAGTATGTTCCGGCTCATGCTTTAGTCTGAGCTCAGCTGACTCCAAAGAAGGAAAAGCATAGCAGAGGGGCCTGGGGGAGGAGAACTGCTTTCATCATGGCAGACAGGAAGCAGAGAGAAATAGGAGGGTGGTCGGGGGAGGGGGGAGACAGTCTCTTCTGCCGGACCCCAGCTCTAACAGCAAGTCAGCTGTAGTCACCTTCCAAAAGGCTTTGAGGGACATCCAGGTGTAAGCCACAGCAAGTCCCAGAGGCTGCCTTGGCAACCTTGCTCATAGCCACAGCATACTAAAAGCCTCCTTCCCTCTGTATATTTCACTGTCCCACTCTGACACCTCCCCCCTACATCTTATAAAGACTCCTCTGACTAAGCTACCCTATAATCCAGGAAATCTTCCCCGTCACACAATCACATCTGCAGAATCCCTTCTGCTGGAAAAGGTCCCATTCACAGATGCTGGGGTTAGGATGTGAACATCTTTGGGGGCTTTCTTCTGTCTACACAATGGTGTCTGCCAGGGTCTCTGTAGAGGTAACTCTTCTCCCCTTACAGTGAATAAGTATTATATAGAGATCCTTTGAAATTCTATAAACATTCCACTTCTCATCAAATTTCTAACTTCACTTCAGAATAGATTCCTATTTAACTTAATGAATAATAATTCATCACTATCCCCGTTTATTTTAATGCTCAAGCTGTCCCAAATTGGTTAGTGGAGGCCCTTTAAGGTAGTGCCTGTGTCCCTTAACTTGTCCCCACAATCTCTGAGGACATCCCTTACAGGAACTTCTACAGGAACATCTCACCTGGCTCCAAGGTGGCTTATGTTGGCGATGTGACATTCTCTCACACTCCCTTGAACCTCCCACTGCTACTCACCAGCTTCCACAGCATCCTCAAGCTCCTGAGCATCAGGGAAAACCCACTGGCGGCAGGCTCCCCTCACCCAGCACTGTTCCAGGGTTTTAAGGTACACTCAAGCCGAGTCTTTCACTCCCCCCATCCCACAGGATCAGCCACTGCCTTTGGCTTCCGGCTTTGGTCCCTAGTCCCTCTAATTTTCGTTTCTGACTCATGGAGATGTGATCTTATTTGGGGCCTGGTTATGTCTTTTTGAATTTACTTTATAGCTCTCACCTATTATTGCTGAAGTTTAGAGAAGAGAGGAGCCTCAAACCTAAATTCTCCAAACCATCCCCACGGGAAAGCCAGCACCATTTCAACAGCTGGGATTTTTGTTTTATTTCATTTATTTTTTTAATATCAGATGCCAACATGTCAGGTTCTAGAGCGAAGACGCTGGGGGAAACAAAATGAAAGCAAGACTTCCCGTCCTGGAGAGAGATGTCGCTCTCCGGACCCTGCCCTCCCCGCCTGTCTCTGGGATGTGAGGGTGGCCTCTGAGGGCCAGGCCAAGGAGGACATGGGGTGGAGGGTCGAAAGCCCTGGGGCTCTAGGCAGCCCCGAAAGGCCCTTAGGATCCAGACTTGGGGGCCAGTTGGGGCGGGTGCAGAGGTGGGCTGCAGACACTTGCTGTGCTGTCCCCAAGCCCAAGGCAACGCGACTGGTTCCAGCGCTCAGCCAGAGCCCCCCGGACAGTTGGCCCTCCATGCTCTCCCTGTACCTCCGCACCCTCTCTGGTCGCTAGCGGGCCAGGGGACCCTGAGCGATGTCACCCTCCCGACCCCACACTTTTGCTAAGCTCCTAAGCATTGCGAAGTAGCCAGGGAGCCACTGGGCAGGACCCTCGGGCGGGCCTCCAGAACCACCTTGGGGCCCATACCCGACTCCTCTCCCTCCTAGCCCTGCGTCCCGCCCCGCCCCACCCCGCCCTGCTCGCCACACCCGGCCCTGCTCGCCACACCCGGCCCTGCTCGCCACACCCGGCCCTGCTCGCCACACCCCAACGCTCCAGGCCCCGCCCTCTCCATAGGGCTCCTCCCACTCCCCTAGGCCCCGCCCCTCCTTCCAGGCCTCCACACCCCTCGTTGTCGGCCCCGCTTTCCCGGCCGCCCCCTTCCCGAGTGGGCGGGGCTCGCTACTGCAGCCCGGCGGGCTCGCGGGACTCTCCGCGTGGTCCTAGCGCCTGCGGAGCGCGCGTCCGACTTCGCCGTCCGGGACTCGCGCTCCTTGCCTGCCCTGGGCTGCCCCGCGCCAGCGACCCCGCCCACCATGCGGCGCGCGCCCGGGCTGGTCCTCCTCTCCTTGCTCGCCCTCTTCGGGCGAGGTGAGTCCTTCCGGGGAGGACAGGGTCGGGGCGGCCAAGCACGGCTGAACTGGGAGCAGGTGGACAGTGTCCCGGCCGACTGGCCGAGTGGGATCGAGGCTGGGGGAACGGGCCCAGGGGCCTGCGAGACTCGGGGGACGGATCCGAGGTCTGTGATGTTTGGGAGGACTGGGCGGGGGGCTGCAAGGTTTGGGTAACAAGGTAGAGATCTGCAGGTTGAGGGGACGAGCCCAGGTGTCTGCAAGGTTTGAGGGATGGGCCCGAGGCTCTGAGAGGTTGGGGGACAGGCTTGGGCATCTGTGAAGTTTGGGGTGATGTGCCGTGGGGGCTGCGAGGTTGGGGGGCACCCTTGGGGCGTCTTTCGGAACCATGAGGTGACTTCCTCGGAGAGTGAGCACACCCACCTCGTCCCTTCCTGGGCGGAGCTGCTCCATGTTAGGTCCCCACCAGCACCCTGGTCAGCGCTGGGGAGACTGCAGGGAAAGGGGCCGCCTCACCCTGCCAGCGCTGGAGGCTCCTGCATTTTGGGGTTGGGTCTCCCAAGAAACACATTGGATGGTACCCCCCTCTGGTTCCCGAATCCTGGACAGTTGGCATGGCTGAGGGCCTGGCTGGTGAGGTGGCACGAGGAAAGAGTTTCCTTGGGCCTTCTGTGGGCAGCCAGCCTTCACACTGGTGTGGACTCCTGCTGGGGTCGCAGTGGTCCCACCAGCTCCTGTTCGCTGGCCCAAGCTTGTGGCATGGGTCTGTCAGTTTAGGGATCCAGCTGCCTCTGTCCCTGGCAAAGGCCACAGGGGGTACTGGAGGTCGGGGGGACCTTTCCTATGGGGAAGTGGCCCCGTCATCAAAGATTGTCAGAGGAGGGTGAGCAAGTGTAGCTCTGCCACCACTTGTTGGATGGCTCTGTGCCTTGCCTTTCCCCCGCATGGGCCTCGAGCTCTCCTTTGTTCTGTGGAAATATACACTCTACCTGTTATCTGCAACTCTTGTGGGGGCCAGTGGCAGTATGTTAAGTGGGGCTGGTGGGGCTGTAGCCCACATCACCCGTGCAGGTTCCCAGGCCCCACTGTAGGCTCTGGAAATAGTCTGGTGTCTGCTTTTACATCTCCACATATTCACCCCTAGGATGGAGAAGCGCTGATGGGACACGGGGAGCTCCTTGTAAAAGATAAAATCTCAACTTTTAAAAAACTCACAGCTTCTTTTTCATAAACACAAATTCCCTGTGCCCTCACACACATCACTCACCCGCCTTCTAGGTCTCCACTGGCTGGTGGGATTCCACTGAGGGTTACTTTCTGCAGTCCTGTTCCAAAATCATAGGTGTATCATTGCGTGTTTGGGTTGGATATGCTTTTTCAGGTCAGGAGCACATGGTTTAGGACTCCTGTGTGGCTGCCTCTCAGATTGTTAACCCTTTCTCCTCGGAGCCCCTCTCCATGGAAAGACTCCAAGCTCGAGGGCTGGGCTGGGCCCCACTCCTCATCTGAGTCACTGGGTCATGGCTGACCCCTGGTGGCAGCTTCCCTGCTTCACTGTAGGAGACTGGGCTCCGAGCTCCAGGGTGAGACTCAATAGGAGTTTCTACCGTCCTGGGCCATCCCACAGTGTCAGCGGGGGTGAAAAAGACCTGTCCTTGGTCTTTTGAGCCTGGCAAACCTCACAGGCATTAGGCTGCCAATTGGGAAGCTGGAACCTGTGCCATTCTGGAGCTCCTCCTCCACTTCTGGGTGGCAGGGGGTATACTGTCCGGCCCTAGCAGCAGCCCTGCTGGCCATTCCCACTTCTGGACCCTCCACCCACCACTCACAAGTAGAAACACAGGTGTCTGCTGGGGCACTGTTCTCACAGGGCAAGTCACAGGGACAGGGTGGGCCTCTGTCTGCAAGAGGCCCCTAGACCTGGCCAGCTGACTTTCTGAGGGTCCTACAAAAGCTCCTCTCTGAAGTCTCAATTTCCCCAGTTGAGATATAAATGGTTGGGGAAATGACCTTGAACTCTGGAGCCCATAGCTGGTCCTCGAGATAGCGAGGGTCCCTTGGGACAGGGCAATCTCTAAGAGGAGGAGGACAAAGGGGAGTAAGAGGAACACATCAGGGGACCTGGAGCTAGTTATGAGCCCTCACAGCCTTCAGGGCACCCTGGATTATATGGGCTCAGTTTTCCGCTGGGATTTGCCCCCCGACACACACACTCCAGAGTTACCCTGGACAAGCCAGGTGTGTGTGGGCAGGTCACAGCCTTCTTCAGGGGACCAGGGATCAGCCCAAATAGAAATGTTAATGCAGTGCTGTGGAGAGACCAGGTATAGCCTGGCTACAGGCTGGCCCCCCGGTGTCCAAGCAGCTGAGTAGGAAGTGGCCCCAGGTTTTCAAAGTGGTGCTCAGAATCTGGGCCAGGCAGCAGTACGAACCCCGTGGAGAGCCCAGGGCAGGCGGGGGAGGACACTTGGCAGCAGGTGCATGAGGAGCGTCTTCACCAGGCTCTAAATATTGCATCTGCTCCAGATGGGCAGCGAATTGGAAAGTGGAGGGTGGCAGCTGGTCCCATGGCTGTGTGTCCAGCCCAGTACCCAGCCAGGAGCTACCACAGACCCACTCCCTGGGGTGCCCTGGCCCTGAGTTCCACCCAGAGAGGAGGGGTTGGTAAAATGAGCAAGTAGCTTGGGAGAGGATGAATCCCAACCCTGAGGCTGGTGATCCAGGCAGCCCCTGGCCAGCATCCCCACCCCTTTCAGCCTCCTCCTACCTGCTCTCCTGCCCCTGCGCTGTTTTCTCTGTCTACTCCCATCTTTTCCTGTCCTGCTCATGTGTCCTTGACCTCCGAAATCCCTCTGAGGTCCCTCTTCCCAGGGCCCAGCCCACACTACACTGACACAGTGCATGCAAGCTCAAGGCCTTGAACCTCATCTTTACCCCCAGACACCTGAGGAAAGTGAGATGTGGGCAGGAAATGGAGACTGTCGGTGGGCAGGGCTGGGGCTGGCGCTCAGGCTCCTTGCAGGTCTTGACTCTGACTCCAGACCTTTAACTTCCAGACCAGCAGCTAGGGGACCACCCCATATTGGATCTTAAAGGAACCTTGTAGTTCTCTGAGAGAAGGAACTGTTCCTGGCACATAGCATGTGCCTGCACAAGCAAGATGCTCAGGTGTCTGATGTTGGTAGGCTGGGGTGGTGCAGGTAGGAGAAATGGAATACCTGGGGACAAAAAAGTGAGACATGCCGGGCATGGTGGCACATGCCTGTAATCCCAGCACTTGGGAGGCTGAGACAGGAGGATCGTTGAGAGTTCAAGACCAGCCTGGGCTACAAAGTGAGCTCAAGTCCAGCCTGAACTTCATAGCGAGATCCTGTCTCAAAAAGACACACACACACACAAAAGTGAGACACCAAAGGCCACCTGGGGGAAGGCAAGCCATATTTGTGGTCACAGTGTAGTGATGGAGCCAAGGTAGAGAGAGGAGAGGAAATCAGATTGATAAGAGAAGCCAGTGCTAGGGGCAGAAGGCCTGGAAGGGCAAATGAGAACATTCTGCAACCAGAAAGGTTGCAGATAGGAAAGAATCCTGATCCAGTTTGTGGAAGGAGGACCACCCCGGCACTGTAGGGTATGTGGATGGCAGAGGTGGGGGTGGGGAAGTGGGGAGGCGATCGAGCAAGGGCAGGGAGGTGAGTTAGGGCCTGGCTGTGGGCATGGCGATGGGAGGACAGACTGAGGGACTTGGGGGTGGAATGGATGACGCAATGAGGAACAGGTGCCCAGATCTGGGACTGGATATCTAGGCATGTGTGGAGCAGCAGCAGGAAGAGAAGGATAAGGCAGGAAGGATGCTGAGCTGTGCTGTGGCTGTGTCCAGTGTGAGGTCCCTGAGGAGAGGCTGGCCTGCTGCACCCCGGATGCCTCAGCCACCCCGAAGGTATCCACGCTCCCAGTTCTCACGGCTGTCCCTTTCTTCACTGTAGCTGATGAGGGCCTGTGGGTCTGCCTGTGTGATTTGCAGGGGACAGCCGCCTGGCCAACGCTGAGGAGAAGCTAATGGACGACCTGCTGAACAAAACGCGCTACAACAACCTCATCCGCCCAGCCACCAGCTCCTCACAGCTCGTCTCCATCCGCCTGCAGCTGTCCCTGGCCCAGCTCATTAGCGTGGTAGGTGTGGAGGGTGTGGAGGGGCCGGGCCAGGGCTCTGGAGAAGGCTAGAGGGTCAGCACCCTCCCCCAGCTCCCCACATCCACGTGCAGGGTGGGGATTGGGCGACCCGAGCTTTACTTCTGGCTTTGCCCAGATTTCTCAGTGTTCATCTTTCGCATATTTAAAAAATTGTGTGTGTGTATGTATGTATGTGTGTGTGTGTGTATCTATCTATCTATCTATATATCTGACACATGATATTCCTATATATAAATGGGGTGCAGTGTAACATTCAGTACATGCATACAGTGTCTCATGTGCCTACATGATACAATGTGTCATGGCCACAGGAGCGGTAGCTGGCGCATCTATAGTCTAAGACATGGCGTTTCTCTGTGTTGAGAACATCCAAAGTCCTATCTGCTGTTGTGAAATATTCAGTTAATTGTTGTCAACCACACTTATCCCACTAAGACATTATTCTCCTGCCAACTGCACTCCTGCACCCGTTACCAACCTTCCTCCACACCCTTCCCAGGCTGTGGTCACCAAGCTCTGTTCTCTGCTCCCTTAAGACATGGTCTTTTTCCATATTCATAAACGAAGGAATTTGCTTCACTGTTAAGGTCTGGGACTCTGTCCCTGAGTTATGAGTCTTTCATCCAGAAATGCTAGCTGCATCTGCACATGTGCAGTTCTCTTTGCCTGGGGATGGCCTGACCTCTTGTGTACCCTCAATCCATGGCTTACAGCCGCCTGCAAATCTGTGATCTCAACATCAGTTAAGATACTTTGGCAACCAAATAAAAATTAAAAATGCTTCAGCATGAACAGACCATCCAGCTAAGCTTGGTTAATACAATAAAAACATGTCTGATGTCTCATAACAAGAGAGCAGGCCACACTTTCGAGGACTGCAGGACCCTAGGCAGAGGTCAGTGATGTCACAAGCCTGCAAGTCTCTTGTCTTTCCCTCATGGTGCCAAGATGGCAGCCACTGTTCCAAACATAAGGTCCTCACACAACAACGTCCTTGGCAGGAAAAGGCAAACCTTTTGAGTCAGGAAAACTTTCTCAGAGACGTGTCCCCTGGATGGCCTCCTGCACATCATTAGTAAGGGCTTTAGCATGCGCCTGAGCCCTGCCTGGTCATTGGTGAGAGAAGTAGAATTCTCGTAGTTGGCTTTGTTTTGTCAGCACATGGTGAGGGGACTGGGTCAGTGAGTATCTGATAGCTAATGAAATCACGGTTTATTACCAAAGGAGAAAGGGGGTAGGTGACCCTTAGGTGGCTGCCAGCTGGCCCGTCAGGGGCTCTGCTCTCCAACACACTGTGGCTTCTCCTTGTCCTACTGTTCCACAGCCTGCTCCCCAGGGAAGCTCACATACCCCTCCTTTTTGGGGAGACGGAAACCAGACTGGGAGGCCCATGGGTGCAGAAGCCCAGGTGTGGGGCAAGATTGGAGAGGGTGGTGAAGATCTGACCAGGTGTGTAAAGGAGGCAAGGATGCAGCACCCACGGGGAGGGTGCCACGTCTCAGTGTGTGGATGTGGGTGGGGACACAGTTTCGGGCAGGCTGGGGTGGCAGAGAATTTCCCTTCCCCTCGCTGTCCTCAGTTGATGTTTCCAAGGGGATTCTGGCCAGTTGCAGGCCTTACCATGTGCCCACACTGCTCCTGAAGCAGCTCCGAGGGGGGTCACATGGGGCAGGTACAGCATCCTCAGGGAGGATGGCTACCTTCCTAATCCCCTCCTCTCTGCAGCATCATTGGCCCTGCACAAACCCGGCTCCCAAACTTGCAGTGCCCTGGCCAGATTTCACCTCCTGAGGTGAGGGGAGCCCAGCCCAGGAAGGTGACGGGCAGGCTGGAGAGCCCTGTGCTCTTTGTCCCTCTCCCTCCTTGCTGTGTACAGATTGGTGGCTCCAGGGCTCCAGGCAGGTCCATGCTGGGCGATGGATGAGCTCTGGGTGCTGCAACCCAGCTCCTGCCCAGGGGAGAGAGAACAGGCAGGCAGCTGCTCCGTGGGTCCTGTAGGGTGACAGAGGCTGCCAGAGGAGAGGAGACATGGCCTTGCCTCTGCCCCTGTGTACCGCTAAGAGCAGTCACATTCCCTCAAGCCTGTCTGTAAAGCAAGTGTCTGTCTTAAGGGTGGGAGTCCTTTCCATTTCCCAGGTTTTATTTTCTTTTTGAAGAGGGATGGTTAGAGGTACAGCACCCTAGTGATGGAAGTTTCTAGGGCGCAGGCAAGGAGTTGGCGCTGGGTGAGAAATGCAGGCCTTGTGAAGCGAGCCTTGAGGTGGGGAGCAGGGTCCCTCAGGCCCCGGGGCATAGCCAGAAGAGTGAGGTGTGAGGGGCAGTGTCCAGACACAGGCAGTCTTTGGTGACTGAAGGCTCCATGCCTGAAAGGAGCCAAGGTATAATGGTAACGCATCTTTTAAACTCATCTGAGGGTGCGCCCAAGATCTGAGTGGCTCAAGTCACAAAACTGAGTGATGCTTTTAATCTAGTATGAGGGAAAAAAAAAAAACCCTGCAAATCTAGGATTATGCAAGGATTTTGAAGTTCTCTTTCAAAAATGAAGGTAAAGATATTTTCAGGCAAAAAGTAGGTAACACCAGAAGATCCAATGCTAAAGGTTGTTCTTTTGCCATTAAGAAAATGATCCCAGATTTCAGAGGATAAATGAACAGGTGGATTGTGCTGACATCAACACTGTAAAATAGCAGAAATGTCTTACAAGGTTTTAATTGCACTGCATGTAGGATTCAACACATGACAGTCATAGCTCCAAAATTCAACACATGACATCTACGCCCCCAAAAGAGGGCATAGATGGAGTTGGACCATTCTGCTGTCCTTGCTTGTTCTGGAAGTATCAGATTCTAAAAAGTCCAATGTATATGCTGCAGTCACTAGGGTAACTACCAAAGGAAGAGGCATGTCAATATGGGGAGAAATGGAACAAATAATAAAACAAGTACAGAAAATGGAATACAGTACACAGAAAACAAGCAGATGGTAGGTTTAAACACAAATACAGATTCTTCTTGACCTGAGTTGGGATTGTGTCCCCATAAATCCATTATATGTCAGAAATGCTATAAGTCAAAGTTGTGTTTACCTCCTGGATAAATCCATTGTAAAGTGAGACAAATCACAATTTGAATTCTAAATCAGAGACTGCCAGTCGGTCAGCAGCTGCATTAAATGTAAATGGCCTAAATAATCAAAATGAGATCACTGGCACACATCCCTACACACACACACACACACACACACACACACACACACTGGGCGCCCCTACTCCAGTAGCCTGGGATATGGATGCTGTGGTTGGAACCCCAGTAACCACCCTGAGCCATGCAGATGAGGGCCTTGCTCTAAGCAGAAGAAGAAGCTGGAAGGAACCCGGACACCTGAGGTTTTCTGAGTGGGACCACCATGTCTGTTCTAAAAATGACATGAGAGGGATACAGACTTCTACTTGAGGTCTTTGATGCTCTGCTCTGCTCTTGGCAACTGGCATTTGTCCTACTGAGGCTCTTATCTAGCGGGGGCTCAGAACAGCTTGCTGGAAGACGTGTCCACCAGGCTGAAGTTGGGACATTGCACGTGACCTTGATGAGCCAGAGGCAGGAGAAGGGGTGCAGGATGCATGCAGAGAGCAATAGGCTGGGGCTGCAGCAGAGGGGAGGGAAGCACAGGGGGTGAGTCAAGGCTGGGGTAGTGGACAGGATGTTACAGTTGGCCTGGATCCATAGAGGAGTCCCATGGAGATCCTGTGTGTGAAGTTGACCCGGACAGAATGAGATGGAGAAAGGAAAGGCAGAAGGTTGGGAAAGTCCATCCTGGCTGCAGAGGAAGAAAGAGATATGCGCCCATGCATGTGTATATGTGTGCCTGTACACATGTGTGTAGTGTATGTGTATGTCTGTAGTGTGCCCATGTGTGTGAGTATGCCTGTATGAGTATGCATGCAGGAGTATGCATGCACATGTGTACTGTATATGCCTATGTGTTGTGTGTGTAGTGTGTGCTTGTGTGTATGCACGCGTGTGTATGTGTGTGTGTGGTATGCATGTGTGTGGTGTGTGTGCATGTGTGGTAGTGGTGTGCAGAGTAGAAACAGGCCAGTGCAGAGGTCCTGTGTGGTCCAGGGAGAGACAGATGTGCGTGGCCTGGATCCTGAGCCTCAGGCCCCTGTGTTCATCCTGAACATGATCATCAGGTATCTGACACATTCTAGGTGCTCTTCGCAATGTCATCCTTGCTCATGGTCTTTGGAGCTGTGTGGGAGCTGGATCCTCATGGGAGTGGTGTTAATACACAAAAAGATAGATGTTGCCTAGTGGCAACAATCACTATAAAGACAGACAAGGCAGGATAAGAGGGAGGAGGGGGCTATTTTATGTAGGAACTTGAGGAGGTTTCTCCAATAAGGGAATGATTTTGACACCCGAAGACGGTGAGGAAGCTGTGTGTGTGGGTTTCCAGGAATGGAGTGGAGGCCAGTGTAACCACTGTGGGAGAGTGTGTGGAAGTGTGTTGAGGTGCCAGCTCATGGAGCTCATGGGGTAGGGGGAAAGGTGAGCAGGGCCTAGTAGGACCTGGGCTGGACTTTGCATTGGATACACTGGGGAAGCAGGAGGTTTTGAGCAAAGACCCATGGTCCACATTGAGCTTCCACAGGGATCACCCCAGGGTCTGGGTAGAGAAATGACTGACGTCAGAGCAGGGCAGCCCCAGGACCAGTTAGGATGTGGCTGCAGTGGTCCAGGTGACAGATGTTGGTGGCAGTGAAGATGGAAAGAAGCCGACAGACCTGAGGTGCGGGTGGGACATCAGTCCACAGCACCCGCTGGCGGGTCAGAAGCCACTCCCGGGCTTCCAGCTTGCTGAACAGGATGACAGTGCCACGCGAGATACCAGTGGGGCCAGGCTTGGGGAAGACCAAGAGCTTCGCCTCTACATCCTGACTGTGAAATGCCTTTGAGTCGCCTAAGAGATCTTCGAGTGGCAGCCAGTCACACTAGCCAGGAGCCTTTTTCAGGATAAAGCTTAGTCCATGCTCTTCATTGCCCCTTCTCCTTCCCCAGAATGAGCGAGAGCAGATCATGACCACCAACGTCTGGCTGAAGCAGGTAAGTGCCCTGCAGGGTCCCAGCCCAGGCAGTGTCTCCTCCAGGCCACTCTAGGCGGGTGGAGACAGACCTATGAGTGACAACAGCCTTGCTGTTTGCTCAGTGCTGGACTGACTACCGCCTGGCCTGGAACATCTCCCGCTACGAGGGCGTGAACATCCTGAGGATCCCGTCCAAGCGTGTCTGGTTGCCGGACATCGTGCTCTACAACAAGTGAGTTACTGCAGAGAAGCCAGGGCCTGGGTGGCAGCCATGGCTGCAGGCCCCACTCTAGGGGACAACAAGGCCCTTTCCAGCCCTGCACCCCTTTGGTGCTTCTGGCTTCTGGCCATCAGACTGGAAGAAGAGCTCAGGGCCAGAGCTCAGCTGAAACTGGAATTTCGAGGTCCAGCAAGGAGAGGAGCCTTGTCTGAAACATGCAGGCCCACCTGGAGCCAGGATAGCTCTGACCCTAATCCAGCTCTGCTTTCTTCTGTTGTCTTTCTGAGCTTCCGTCAATATTGAGTAGCAGTGCCTTACTATGTGCAAAGAGGTAGCCTGGGTGTGGTGGCATGTACCTGCAGGTCCCCCTGGGTTGTAATTATACCAACAATAGCATGAAATGATTAAAGGTAGGTAGATGAAGCTAAACACAGTGTCATGAGTGCCTATGGTCCCAGCTACTCAGGAGGCTGAAGCAGGAGGGTTGCTTGAGCCCAGACGTTCAGCCTGGGCAACTCAGCAAGACTGTGTCTCAAACAAACAAGTATGTAATTGAGGGACAGACAGACCTGAATTCAAATCTCAGCTGCACTAATTAGTTTTCTGATCTTGAGAGAAGTAATTTAACTTCTCTGAGCTTGGTTTTTCCATCTGTAAAATGGGGATAATAACAAGACACACACACACCATTGGACTATGGGAGGCTTAAATGAGCTGTTTCCTGTGAAGTCTCAGATTGTTTTGCAGTAAGGCCATCTCTACCATCAGACACCAAATGAAGCAGGCCCGCCTCATGGGGGTGGGTGAGTGTTGATGGGTGGTTGGTGGGAATAATCTCCGGGGGTGCTGTGCGGAGCCTTATCAGTGGGTTTCACAGCACTCTCCCCTATGCCCTGTTCCCACCCAGTGCCGACGGGACCTATGAAGTGTCCGTCTACACCAACGTGGTGCTCCGCTCCAATGGCAGCATCGAGTGGGTGCCTCCTGCCATCTACAAGAGTGCCTGCAAGATCGAGGTGGGGCACTTCCCCTTTGACCAGCAGAACTGCACCCTCAAGTTCCGCTCCTGGACCTACGACCACACGGAGATCGACATGGTCCTGATGTCTCCCACAGCCACCATAGACGATTTCACGCCCAGTGGCGAGTGGGACATCGTGGCCCTCCCGGGGCGGAGGATGGTGGACCCCCTGGACCCCACCTACGTGGACATCACCTACGACTTCATCATCCGGCGCAAGCCGCTCTTCTACACCATCAACCTCATCGTGCCCTGTGTGCTCATCACCTCGCTGGCCATCCTCGTCTTCTACCTGCCGTCTGACTGCGGTGAGAAGATGACACTGTGCATCTCCGTGCTGCTGGCCCTCACCTTCTTCCTGCTGCTCATCTCCAAGATCGTGCCGCCCACTTCACTTGACGTGCCCCTCATCGGCAAGTACCTCATGTTCACCATGGTGCTGGTCACCTTCTCCATCGTCACCACCGTGTGTGTGCTCAACGTGCACCACCGCTCACCCAGCACGCACACCATGGCGCCCTGGGTCAAGCGCTGCTTCCTGTACAAGCTACCCACCTTCCTCTTCATGAGGCGCCTGGGCCTGGACAGTAGCTTGGCGGAGGCTCCCCAGCCCGGCCAGCCACACCCCACTAAGACTGAGGCCGCTGCTGGCTCCGCCAACCTCTACAGCAACTCCATGTACTTTGTGAACCGTAGCCCGTCCACGCCCAAGTCCCCGGCTGGCTCCCACACCTCGGGCATCACCAGGGATTTCCGGCCAAGGTCCTCTGCAAAGTTCAGCCAGGATGTGCGGGAAGCGTTGGAGGGGGTCAGCTTCATTGCCCAGCACATGGAGAGCGACGATCGGGACCAGAGCGTAAGTGGCAAGCCCAGCTCCACCTGCCTGCCTGGGGAAGGGGCTCAGACAGTAAATTTCCCTTTTCCTGCAGTTAGTTCATAGGTGCTGGGTCACTCATCCAGCAAAGAACCCACAGCTGAAATGCATTTTCCTATAGCTTCAAGGAAGGGGAAGGAGGAGGAAGTAGCAATGGTCTTTTTGTATTTGTTCTGGGTTTCCCCAAAGCAGACCTGAGATGGGGTTGGGGGCAGGTAGTTTGAGAGGTGACTGGGATGCACAGTACAACATGGAGACTGGAAGGAAGCACTGCAGGGCATCAGCAGGACACCACCGTAGGCCCCACACTTGCAGTGGAGAGCCCCGGGGCCCGTGGGGACCAGCATCAAATCCATGGAAGGACTCGGAATACTTACAACCCACCTTCCTCTCCATGAGGCACCAGTACCCGTCCCCATACGCTGACTGTAGCCAGGGTCATTAGTTAGTGTGCCTGCACACCCCGGCTTCACCGTCTGCCCAGAGCGTGCAGGCTGGGTGCTGGGGAAAGCTCTGGGGCAGAGAGGAGGAGAGGAGGGTAGGGCCTGAGGAGACTGTCATGGGCTGAAAGACTCTGCAGCCTTTTGGGATGTAGGAGGGCGGGCACCACACAGGCATTTATAGCGTTCAGGGGGTCGGGACCATCAAGTAAAATATTACTGCTACCAGCTAAAAAGTGGTCAAGTGGGTGACAAAAGATATCCTAAAACGAGATGAAATTCACAGTCACAGGGCAAAGCCATGAGTAAGTAAGAGGTCTAGGGGGGTTTTATACCTAAACACAGGACACGATCATCATAGCTGGACATTTCCACACTTGTTTTCATCCCAGGCAGCACAAGTGCCGTGCTGGTGTGCACGGCCTCACTTCCACACAGGCCAGATCAGATCCTCCGGACAGGTTTTGTTCTTTTTTTTTTGTTTTTTTTTTTGTTTTTCCCCGGTACCGGGAACTGAACTCACGACCTTGCACTTGCCAGGCAGGCACTTTTGCCGCTGAGCTAAATCCCCAGCCCCTCTCCGGACAGGTTTTGACAGCACAACACGCTGTCTGTGCCCCCCTCCCCCGCGGCATGGAGAAAAGAGGACATTTCCTCATTCCTGTCTTTCTGCAGTTCCTTCCCTGGCTGTACTCTCGAGGGAAAGCCCTGTGGTCCATTAGTTAGCACGGCTGGAGAAGCACAGGCCAGGAAAGCTCCATGTCACACAGAGCAGAGAGAGGGGAGCTCTGAACAGAAGGAATCTAGGGCATGAGGTTTTCCACACCGCCACTGCTGAGGGTATAGACCTCGGGCCAGCAGCATTAGCACTGTCTGCGGCTTGCTAAAAGCCTAAACTCTCAGGCCCAACCCAGGCCCCTGACAGAACCCGAAGTTGCCATCCTAGGTGCACCCCAGATAACAAGGGCTCTGGGCACATTCCAGGTTGAGAAGCAGCTTCTTAGGATTTCACCTTCTAAAACATTGATTTGGTTGTGCTATTCTTTTTCTTCTTGTACTAGGAATTGAGCTCAGGGCCTT
Source organism: Chinchilla lanigera (assembly GCF_000276665.1). Classification (NCBI taxonomy): domain Eukaryota; kingdom Metazoa; phylum Chordata; class Mammalia; order Rodentia; family Chinchillidae; genus Chinchilla; species Chinchilla lanigera. The sequence goes on along the minus strand of NW_004955450.1, from coordinate 1,017,154 downwards.
TTCTCTGAGCTACATCCCCAAGTCTTTTTACTTGCTTTTATTTTGAGACAGGGTCTCATGTTAAATTGCCCAGGTTGGGCTCCAACTTGTGCTCCTCCTGCCTCAGCCTCCTAGATGGCTGGGATTACAGGCATGTACCATCACACTTGGCTTGAGCATGCTATTCTTTAGTTGAAAATCACCCAAGACCTTAACATTACCTAATCCATTGGCTCCCAGACATTAATAGGCATTCTGGGACCCTGCAGGCTAACCCAGAACCACAGAATAAGCTTCAAGGTAGCCCTTTGGGCTGAGCCAGAACCTCAGAGGGAAGTGTCTAGGAGCTGTGTTTCTAAATGGATCCATGGCAATGTATGTGCACAGCCAGACTGAAAAGCACTGGCCCGCACCCTGGCCAAGCAGGCACCCATCCTGAGCCCTCTCTGCTACAGGCTTCACCAGCCCCGAGCTCTATTCATTTTAGCCTCTGGGGATGGAGCCTGGTAGGATGCAACTGTGAGACCAGCATCAGCCCCATAGCTCCAAATTTGCACTAGATGCTCTGCCTGGAGCAGACGTGCCTCAATTCTAATCCCCCAGAAGCCCCATTTTACAGTGTGTTTGGGAGATATTTCCTGATTTGCAGGAGTCCCACAGCTGGTGCCCGGCAGAGCCAGGCTGTACTCCTGGATAGTCCTACCATCATTAGTCTCTCTCAGGCTGGCCCTGCACACTGGTTGCCGGACATCCTGTGTCCTTGCAGAAGTCAGTCCCCGCTTTGGGGCGCAGGACCCACCCCTCAGCACCAGGCACTGCTCCTGCTCTCCAACATCTTCCCCCTCCCCAGTGATTCACTAGTTATCGTAAATAGCACAGAAGGATAAAAAGAGGGGGAACCACACATGCAAGCCATTTGGAACTGGGGCTGACAAGAAGAGACCCAGGCAAGCCAGGCGTGATTGGGGGAGCACTTTGTTTTTGTTTTTTTTTTTTTGGTTTTTCTCCGGTACCGGGAACCGAATTCACGACCTTGCGCTTGCCAGGCAGGCGCTTTTGCCGCTGAGCTAAATCCCCAGCCCCTGGGGGAGCACTTTGAAGGGCTGCTGCATCTCAGGGATGGGTGCCTGGCATATTTGGTGGGGTCTCAGGGGCTAGTTTGACACAGGATTGTCCTGTAGGGTAGATGCACACCATAGAGGGCCCCTGACAAATTGGGTCACTGGTATCAGGTTGTACATGCTGTCCGTGTTTCCAACTCGAGCTGCTTGGGAGCCTTCTAGGCCAGGGGTTGGGGAGCTCAGAATGCTGGGCACTTGGCCTTCCTGGGCCCTGCCCCTCAGGGCTAAGGATGCAGGCACATCTGCAACAACACCTCTGCAGGCCAGCCAGGTCTCAGCCAATGTCACCCCACGGAAGGGCCTGAGAGGACAACGGAGAGAGAGGGAGACAGAGAGACAGAGAGAAACAGAGAGAGAGAGAGATGGGGCAGGGCAGATAGAGCCAGATGATGAGGCTGGAGGAGGCTCAGTCTTATTTATAGGAAGTAGCAGCCACTGCTGTGAACGGAATTGGACAAAGTAAAGAGCACCATCTCTCTAGGGGCTGGGGATTTAGCTCAGCGGCAAAGCGCCTGCCTGGCAAGCGCAAGGTCATGAGTTCAGTTCCCAGTACTGGAGAAAAATCGAAACCAAAAAAAAAAAGAGCACCATCTCCATCCAGGTAGCTCTGCAAGCACCCAGTGCCTGGCCTAGTAAAGTAGGGGGCCCCAAATGTACCTCTGCATAGAGCCAGCTGGTGCCAAAAATGAGAATAAGGGGCCTTGTGTGCCTCAGGCCTCAGCCCCCTTTATTTATAGCCAGATTGGGTTTTTGCGTCACAAATTGGTGGTATAAGCAGCCTTTTGTCTTCTGGTTCTCCATCCGTGGATTCAACTATGTGTCAAAAATATTCAGAAAAAAAATTCTGTACTGAATGTGTGCAGACTTCATGTTATTCCCTAAATAATGCAGCTTAGCAGCTATTTAGTCAGCCTCTGCGGTGCAGTGGGTGTCATAAGTACGTATCTACAGGGGATCAGAGTATGCATGAGAGTGTAGAGCTTATATGCACGTGGTACCACCTTCTGTGTGAGGGACCTGAGCATCCGTGGATTGGGGAACCCACAGGATCAGAAGGACTACAGGTTCATGACCCCTTCCAGTCCTAACTTTTCTGCACAGCCCAAGCTCCTGGTGGCTCTTGGGTAGGGTCCAGAGTGGCCCAGAGTTGCCAGTTGATGCCAGCTGGGAATTGGAATTTGCTGCACTGGTGCACAGTTGAAGCCCACATGTAGCCTCCAGGGGCCCCGCCCGAATGCCAAGAGCTGAGTCAGGGAGGGCAGGACCGCAGCACAGCACCCATAACCAGCCCCTCTGTCTGCCCGCAGGTCATTGAGGATTGGAAGTATGTGGCTATGGTGGTGGACCGGCTGTTCCTGTGGGTGTTCGTGTTTGTGTGCATCCTGGGCACGGTGGGGCTCTTCCTGCCGCCCCTCTTCCAGGCCCACCTGCCTTCCGAGGGGCCCTAGGCTGCCTGCCCAGCATGTCCAGGGCCCCCTTGCTAATGGGGTGGGATGACGTGTGCTACCAGACAGGCAGAGGGCTGCTTCCTCCTGGGTCACTGTGGATGAGCTAAATAGCCACGTGACCATCAGCAATTGATACAATCAAACCAGCCATGGCCTTGAGAGGCACAGGATGGGGGCCTGCACTGTCCTCTCCAAATGCCTGAGTTTGAGCCCTGGTGGGGGAGCTTCAGACAGGAGAATTCCTCCCATGTCAGACTTGGGGGTGATATGAACATACAGCAGCTCCTACTATGTGCATACTGGAAGCACCTACTATGTGCCAGGCCTCTTCCTTCACCCATATCCACTGGGCTCTCTGCCTGCCTTCCAGCCCCATGCACACTTTCAGTTCCTCTGCGGCTGAGAGCCTTTGCCACCTCCCCAACTTCCCCACACCTGTTCTGACCACACTTCCACAGCTTCATTGGTCAGGGCTTGCTCCTGTGGTCCTCTGCTCTAATGTCACCTCCTCCTAGAGGTCTTCCCTGCTCCCCCGTCCTAAAGCAGCCTCTCTCATGACCACGTCACAGCCTCAAGCCCCTCAGGACCAGCAGTCCTTATCTGGTGGCTCGCTTCTCACCCCTGGAGCGTGCACTCCAGAAAGCAGGGGCTTGAAACCAGGGACAGAGCCTGGAACCCAGCAGGTGCAAAATAAATGTGTGTTAAAAGAACAGGCGGCTCCTACTCCTCCTTCAAGCTCCTGTGCCCTCCTCTGTCCCCAGCCCACCCTGGAGGAAGTGGCTGCCTCCTCTGGGTCCTTGAAGCTCTGGCCACTTCCTGCTTGTCCATCAGGCCGGCTCAGTTCTGTCACCCCCACCACATGGATCAGTTCCTCCTGCACACGATCTTTCCCACAACGCCTGGCACATCACAGGCGCCTAGAATGTTATGGGATGGAGAAGAACATTTTAAAGATTCTTTTTAAAAATTATCACACAATAAAATTGACTTTAAACGTGTAATTCTCTGAACTTAACACAGGTATAGACTTGTGTAATGGATACATTGGAACCCAGGGGAGATCCATCACCCACAGCTTCCCCTTTGAGCCTGGCTTCTTCCTTCAGCCCAATGCCTTTCAGATTTACCAGGTTCGCCCAGGCTGCTGAAGGAATCCAAAATGTGGCATTCAGTGTGCTGGGAAGTGTTTTTTGTTGTTGTTGTTTTATTTTGTTTTATTTCTTTTTGAGTCAGGGTCTCACTAGCAGTTCAGGCTGGCCTTGAGCTCACTTTGTAGTCCAGGCTGGTCTCAAACTCTCAATGATCCTCCTGCCTCAGCCTCCCGAGTGCTGGGATTACAGGCATGTACCACCACACCTGGCAAAAAAACGGTGCCTAATTTTCCTCCCCTTTAGTGTGGCAGGACTTAGTGACCTACTTCTTCTTCTTCTTTTTTTTGTACTGGGAATCAAACTCAGGACCTTGCACTTGCCAGGCAGGCACTTATGCCACTGAGCTATATCCCTGGCCTGGACAGTGTTGTCTTCATAAATACGGCCACACACATAGGCTGCTTCCAGTTTGGGGCAACTGTGAATAGAGCTAAAAGAAAAAAATTCACAGGATTGGTATCAGCAAAAATGTTCATTTCTCTACATAAACACTCAGCATGTGATCGCTGGCTTACATGGTCAGAGAATGGGTAACCTTATATGACACTTTCTGGAGTGGCAGTCCTGTCCAGAAGTCTAAGCGATCCTGTCCCTCTGGCACCTTGTGTGTGTATCAAACAGCATTTGTTTTATCTCAGCCGTCCTGGGTGTGACAGGGCACAGCACCCTGGTTTTCATTTAGTTTTGTTTCCCTGGTGGCTAGGGACACTGAACATTGTTTTGCTTCTGTCATCCTCTGAGGGGAAGTGTCTTTACTGCCTTTGCTCATTTTAAAAACTAGGTTGTGTTTTTCTCATTGCTGAACTTTCTAAAGAGCATTATTGAGGTATAAATTGTATATCACAGTTCATCCATTTTATCACATATGATCCAATGTGTTTTAAAATGACTCATCATAGTCCAGAGTTAGGACTCCTAGGAAAACCCTGTACCCAGCTATGCCAACTACTTTGCTTTGAGAGTTATTTATATATTCTAGATACAGGTCCTTTGGTGAATAATGTGATTTACCAGATTTTCCAAATGAAGGAGCTTTTGCCAGGAGAATGACAACAAGCAAGCACTGCTGCCCGGGACAAAGAGAGGCTTGGTGACAAGTACGTCATCATTGTCCTTTGGCCACCCAGCGCAGGCTCTCACGCTGCCTGCAGGGAAGCGGCAATAAGGATTACACGGTGGAGTACACAGCTAAGTGTATAACAGGCCACGCGGTCCCCCACCCCATTTCCCGATGGAGACCCTGAACCCAGACGTCTCCAGTACGGCCACATATGTCCTCCCTGGGCGTGTCCCTGGTCATTCTCCAACACACAAGGGCTTTGTGCTTAGATTCCCACAGGACAGAGGGGATTTCTTTCCCTTTAATGAAAAACACCAGGTGAACGCTGTTGTCCTGGAGGCGGGTGTTTTGGTTTAAATGGTGAAGCTTTGGAGGTGCTAAAGGCTTTGCCTGTTTGTGGGGACCATGACAGTGGGTGACTACTTTCTCCCACAGACATTAGGAAGCCTTTGGGTGCCCAGAGACCCCAGGGTTGCAGACAGCGGCAAGCAGAGGACGCCTAGCAGGGTCGTGGGGAGTCGGGTCCCCTCCGATTGCTTCAAGTCTACTGTTAAGTTCTTTTTCTTTAGTTCTACTTCTTAGTAAAGAGCATTTCAAACATATTCTAAAGTGGAGAGAACGGTGGAACCGAGCTACCGTTCTGAGCAGGGGTCACCTCATCACCGCTGTTTATACTGACTCCAGCCCACCGGCCCCTCCCTGAACTCTACGACTTAAAAACAAGCAGAAACCCACGTCGCCCCGAAACGTCCAGCACTACAGCGCATCACCCAGGGCCCCAGCCTGCGGGAGCCGAGCAGGGACTCAGGGACCGAGCGGGCCTTGCTGGGGGTACTTGCGGGGACTCAGAAGAGGGAGCAGGAGACCCAGGACGAGCCCCGCCCACATTAGCCCCGCCCAGAGCCCCGCCCACATTAGCCCCGCCCAGAGCCCCGCCCCCACTAGCCCCGCCCAGAGCCCCCACTGCAAGCCCCGCTGCAAGCCCCGCCCGAGGCCCCGCGCCGAGCCCGCCCCCCTTGCCCCGCCCTGTCCGAGGCAGCAGCCCGGGCTCCAGCTGTGCAAACCCGGGTGGAGCGAGGCGGGCCAGGCGGGTCCGCTCCGTCCGCACGGTCCCTGCGTCCCCGCTATGGGCGCCCGCCCGTCGTCCTCGCCGCAGCCCGCGCTGCTCTTGCTGCTGCTGCTGCTGCCGCCAGGTACCGCGAGGGTCGGACACGCAGACTGGAAAGCGGGGTGAGGGGGTCCGGCGGGCGCCCCCTCTTCCTTCCCGTCTCTTCCCTTCCTGGGTCCCGAGAAGGGAGCGGGCGTCCTGGGTCCTCCTGGGACCGCGTCTGCTCCCTGCCCACTTCACAGCTGGGGACCAAAGGGACTCGTCCCGGGCGCCGGGGAGCGACAGTGGCCCCCGTGACCCCCGCCCGCCAGGCTTCGGGTGACCTGGGGTGTCTCAGGGTGGCCCGGGTGGCTCGGAGTGGCCCCGGTGATCTGAGTGGCCCCGGGGTGGCCAGTGGACGCCGAAGGATGCAGGTCCCTGGGAGCTGTCCCCGCCCTCGGTGCTGCCCCCCTCCCCAGCGCGCCTTCGCATCCTTCTTCCTTGGAGCAAGGTGGGGGTTGCGACTCTACGAGCCCTGCAGGACCGGTCGCTCCCTGGGCGCCGTGGTCCCCTCGTCCCATCTGCAGAGAGGCACAGCCCTGTGCTGGGAACAAAGGGTCGCGGGCTCCGGAGGGAGGGCTCGGTCAGGTGACGTCGACAGCAGGGACGGGTCCCTGGCACTAAAGAGGCTGAAGGCCGAGCCCACGCAGACCCAGGGTGGCGCTGCAGCCCAGGCGGGGACCAGGGGTGGCCAGGGCCCGGTTGGGCCCGCCCGCCAGTCGTTCCTTCCGTGAGCAGCGATCACTACGCCCCCTGTGGTGATAACACCTGTGAGGGTCGCCGAGCCGTACCAGGTCCCTGAGCTGGCACTGGCGCAGCCCTCGAGGCAGGCATGTGCGCGATCCACTTGACGGCCACCGAAACTGGAGCTCAGCCAAGCGAAGCCTCACCGAGCTCGCTCGGCTCTTTGGCGTCAAGATGTGCTTGTGTGTCTGTCCAGCGTCAGAGCCCAGAGCGCTTGTGATCAGAACCCTGTTCCTCAGGAGCCTCACTTTCCCCATCTGTGGCTTGAGGAATGGAGATGTTCCTGGGGGAGAGGCGGGGAGCAATGTTCTGGGGCTGATGGGGCTGCCTCCCCCCCAGTGGTCCGCTCCTCGGAGGCCGAGCACCGCCTGTTTGAGCACCTGTTCCAGGACTACAACGAAATCATCCGGCCCGTGGCTAACGTGTCCAACCCGGTCATCATCCAGTTCGAGGTGTCCATGTCTCAACTGGTGAAGGTGGTGAGTGCAGGGCTGGCTGCGGGCCTGGGGTCTCTCCCGGAGCAGTTTGGCCATGTGGGCATCTGTCTGCTTCCATCTCTCTCCAGGATGAAGTGAACCAGATCATGGAGACCAACCTGTGGCTCAAACAGGTGAGCTGCTGCTCAGCGACTGCTGCCCCCTGGTGGCCACTTCCTGATGTACGGGTGGAAACCGAGTTGGGTGAGGCGCTGGGTGTGTGTTGAGGCGGGGAGGGCAGTTCCTGGACCGAGGGTCGCACACTCTGCTCGGCAGTCACCTGCCCCCCGCATCACAGATGGACGGTCTGTGGCCAGAGAACCCTCTCCACAGTCAGGCTAGGACATGGGACAGCTCAGGGCCTAGAGCCCTGGCCCCAGTTTCTTCCCTTCCCTGTACCAGAATCAGACTCTGTAGGCGTGGAGACTGGGACAATGAATTTTCTTGTTCAGACTGAGACCTCCACGTATCTAGCCTCAGAAGGCTTCTACCTCCAGAAACACAGTACCCAGACTTGCTAGTGACCACCCTGCTGGTGACCCTTCCTCCAGCTCCCACAGCCTTGTCCCAGAGACCATCAAAGGCAGGCCCTGTCCCCCCCAATGCTCAGTGACACCCACTCCCTCTGCAGCCACCTCACCTCTGTCCCCTCCAGTGCTTCAGAGCCACTTCTTGGGGACAGGTGGGCTCCTGGCTCCTCCCCAGAACCTCTCAGGGCTGGAAGGCACCTTGCTATTGGGGCCTGGTTGGGAACTTGGGCCTGGACCTGATGCAGAGGTCTGAGAGCAGCACCTGGCACTAGCGGTGGTCAGAGAAAGTGCTTGTTAATAGTCTTGATGGATGGATGGATGGTGCTGGGTTTGCCCACAGGTAGGGCAGGGGCTCCCAAGAGCAGGAGGGACCTGCAGGCTCAGCCTCCTGCTGTCCCCGGCTTCAGCCTAAAAGTGGCCCAATGACCTACAATGGGGTAGGACACGGCTGGGCTAAGCTTCATGCTGTCCCCATCCCCAGATCTGGAATGACTACAAGCTGAAGTGGAATCCCTCCGACTACGGGGGCGTGGAGCTCATGCGCGTGCCCGCAGAGAAGATCTGGAAGCCTGACATTGTGCTGTACAACAAGTAAGCACCCTGTGCCCACCCCTTCCGTGGCTCTCCCTGGAGGGCGTGGCTCATGTACTCATTCTGCAGGCATTTATTGCCCACCTACTGTACACCGAGGCATGGAGATGCCCCTGAGCTGCAGAGCATGGCATGTGCAGAATGGCTCCAGAGGGCATTGTCTTGGTTACTTTTCTTTCTCGTTGCTGAGACAAAATACTCAACACCCAAAATTAAGGAAGGAAAGGTTTATTTAGCTCACAGTTTGTGGAGGTTTCAGTCTATACTTAGCTGGCTCCAAGGCAGAGTGGCACATGGCAGATGGCAACAGTTCATGGTGGCAGGAAAACAGCAAAAGCAACAAGAGTGAAAGGGAGGAGCATGGAGCAAGCCTTTCTCCCTCCCTTATATTGTAGGCAGCCTCCCTGCCCCAGGGCAGGTATAGCACTCACACCCATAATCCCAGCCCTGGACCATGAATCAATCAGAAATCTGCCCCATAACTGTGTGAAGCTTTGGGGGGACATTTAGACACAAACTATAACAGGCATGATGTATAGGGCACCAAAGAAATGACATTTGAAGTGGGTCTCAAAGGCCACTTAGGGTCTGGAGCACAGAGCTGGAGCCAGGCGGCCCAGGGAGGCAGGGGAGTGTCAGGGTGACCTCACTGGCTGCACTGTGGGACACCAGGGGGTGTGATGGAGTCTAGGGTGGGGGCTCCAATGTAGCACCTGTCACCCACTCTGTGTAGACAGATGGGACAGGGCAGGGAGAGTGGCTCCCCCTGCCTCTTGGAATGGAAGGTGGGTGGGGGAAGGGTAGAGCTGGGGTCCTGACTCTTGGTCCCCTGTTCCTAGCCAGTGGGCCAGCAGTATGGTGCCTGTACTTGGAATTCCTTCTCTGTGCTCTTCACTGTCTTTTTCTAAAGTTAATATTGCAACAGCCAGAAGAAACACTGAAACGGCACCCAGGATTTGGAGGCAGATTTATTTACGTCAACAGGCCCTGATCAGGATCATTCCCAAAATATCAGGTCCTGCTTTCTAGTGGTCTAGGGCTTATATGGGATAAGCAAGCAGGAAGTACAGAGGCAGAATGGCTTGTCAGTTGTGGATTGGTTTATACAATGTACATCATAGCGGCCAGCTATGCATTACAGTGACCAGCCATTTCTAAGAGACAGAAACAACTGGAAATGGAACAGGAACTATTACCTGGACAACTAAGAACTGAAGTATACTGGTGATAGTGGTGGGGAGGCATTTTCTGTTACAAATACACATCACATTATTTTATATCACACACATACGTGTATATAAGGAGCTCTTTAAAAATACAAGTGCCTGCATTTTAATTTTCTTTTTCAGTACCAGGAATCGAACTCTGGACTTTTTGCTTGCCAGGCAGGTACTTGTG
>NW_004955450.1:998403-999333 GCF_000276665.1 Chinchilla lanigera | reverse complement strand
CTAACACTGGGTTTGAATTATTTTTGTTTTTCTGGGACCTTGAGGGTCTCTCAGTAGGTTATTTATTTGAACATGTTCTATTTTTCTAGTGTGGGAATTTACTGCTATAAACTTCCCTCTTGGGACTGCTTTCATTGTGTTCCATAGATTGTAGTATGTCATGCTGACATTATTGATTATAGCAACTGTCTAATTTCTTCTTTAATTTCATCTCTGACCCATTGATTGTTCAAGAGGTTATTATTTATTTTCCATGTGCTTGTATAGTTTCTGTGGTGTCTTTTGTCACTGATATATACTCTCACTGTACTATGGTCCAGTAATACATAAGTTTTAGTTCTTTTGCACTTACTTAAGCATGCTCCATGGGTTAGTATGTGGTCTATTTTGGAAAAAGTTCCATGTGATGCTGACAAGAATGTATACTCCATTGGGCAGAACACTCTGTAAATATCTATTAAGTCCATTTGTTCAGAAGTTTAGTTCAGCTCTGATATTTCTTTGTTGATTTTTTTGAGTAGTTGATCTGCCCCTTTGTGATAGCAGGGTATTGAGAGACCCCATTACAATTGTATTGGTGTTCATCTGATTTTTCATGTCCCTTAATGTTTGTTTTATGATGTTGGGTGTGCTAGTATTTGGTGAGTATATATTTATATAGATACTCCTCATTTAATGACCTAACTATTTAATGATTATTCCTACTGCTCGGACTTAACAACTGAGGCATGCCATTTGGACTTATGACCCAACACTACTGAGACTTATGATCTGCATTTGGACTTAGAATGGAGGAGCAGGAGTACCAATGAGGTCTTCTTCTATAGTATAGTACTGTAACATTTGCTGATTGTACTGTACAGGATAGTACTGTAGTATTATGTTCTGTGTGTAAGAGTTATATAAATAAAGGCAAAGTACATTACATTA
>NW_004955450.1:994754-996624 GCF_000276665.1 Chinchilla lanigera | reverse complement strand
GGCCTCAGCTAGAGTCTGGGAATGGTCAGTCTTTCATGTGTCAACAATTATCTCTATACATTCGTTTTCTCAGGATCTAGCCTCCCTGCAGAAAGGCATGCAGCCAAGGTCATTTCAGCAAACACCTGCGTTTTGCTGAATCTCATTATTTTCAACCCTTTCTCTGAAAATGCTATATGCAGTTCATCACTCAGTGACCTAGTTAGAGGGCTGGAACTACGATGTTAAATGATGAATGTCTGTAATTGTTAGCTTTATGTAGAACTGTTCCCTTAACCAAAATGTATGGACTTTCTTTATCTCTTCTGATCAGTCTTGGCTTGAAACCATTTTTTTCTGAAATTAGTATAGCAACTCCTGCTTTCTTCCGGGTTTCTGTTGCATGAAGTATTGTTTTCCATCCTTTGATTTTTCAGTCTGTGAGAATGTTTTTTTGTTTGTTTGTTTTTTGTCTGTTTGTTCTTGGTACCGGGAATGGAAGTTATGACCTTATGCTTGCCAGGCAGGCGCTTATACCACTGAGCTATATCCCCAGCCCTGTGAGAATGTTTTTGAATTAAATATGTTTATTGTATGCTGCATATTGTAGATCTTTGTGTCTTGAACCATTCTGCCAGTCTATGTCTTGACTGAGGAATTGAGACCACTCACATTGAGAGTTATTACTGAGCAGTATTGACTAATTCCTGCATTGCATTGTTTTCCTGTTCCTGATTTTCTCATTTTTTTCCATTTTGCTTAGCTGCTCATCCCATCAGGTGTATTCTTTTTTTCTTTTTTCTTTTCCTTTCTTTCTTTCTTTTTTTTTTTATGTATTGGCATTGTTGGCTTCATTGTCTTTAAGATAGCCTTAAAAATTTTTTTATAATGCTGATTTGGTGGTCATGTATTTCTTGAAGTTTTTCTTTTCATAAAAATACCTCACCTGTCCATCAACTTAAAGGAGAATTTCACTAGATATATAAGCTGAGATTGGAAGTTGTTATATTTTAGGGCTTGGAGCAAAGTTATATTATAGGGCTTGGAGTTGTTATATTTTAGGGCTTGGAGCAAACATTTAAAGTTTATGAAAAAATGGAAACAAAGCTTTTGTAAGTGGAGAGGGGAGGAGGGGCTGAAGGGAGAGTAGGGGAATGGGAAAAATAAAATTTGTGTAGAGAAGTCTGCCCTGATCCTTATTGGTTTACCTCTGTATGTGATATGTTGTTTTTTTTCTAGCAGTTTTTAAGATTTTTTCCCTGTGATGGATTCTAGAACTTTAATATGGCATGAAGAGGTTCTATATGCCTCACTTACTACATGTTTATTTCTTTCACTATATTTGGATGTTTTCTTCCATCATTTCTATGAGCAGGTTTTTTTTAATGCCATTTGTGTTATCTTCTGATTTTTCATTTATTTTAGTTATTCTTAGATTAGTATTCTTTCATCATCTAGTAGTTTTTTAATCCATTTTTCATGCTCTTTTACTGTTTGCAAAGTATATTTGAGTACTTAGTCTTTGGAGGCATCATTGTCTTCTAGATCTGAGATTCTGACCTCACACTGGCCACTTCTACTGCACATACTTTCAACATGATTTTTAATCTCCTGGATTTCTTATTGAAACCTTTTCATGGACTGTAATTCTTTGGTCATCTGGTCATTCATGGTTTGCATTGTTTTGTTTAGCTCGTCTAGATTTTTATTAGTGTCTTCTGAAAACTCCTACATCTTTTTAGTTATTCAATTATCTGTTTAATTATATTTTCTCTTCTCCTACTGAGTACTTCTGTGAGGCTTTCTAAGCTTCTCTGCTATCCTTTTTTTTTTTTTTTTTTACTTTTTAGTATGTGTCATTTATTTGTTTTTTTGGTTTTTTGGTTTTTTG